>NC_091127.1:176327521-176627521 GCF_040183065.1 Periplaneta americana
GTGGCTTGTGCAGCAAATGCTGGAAACTAAGTTCGTTAGACGTTCAAATAAAAATTTTTCAGATTTATTTTCAATGAAAAATACCAGACATTTTTAAAGTTATTTGCTTCCATAATAATGAAACATATTCCCTCTGAATGTTTTTTTTTTATGCCAAATACTTTTTCTTGAACCTATCCACATTCAGTTTTTGAGTTTCAACGTGAAAACGCAAGTAACAATGTCAGGATGATCAGTGGGTTTTTCATGTGAGAATAAAGCAATAGCTATTTCAGGTCATTGTGGATTTTAGGTGAAAGTTAAAGAAAGTCAGGTTTGCTATGCTTTGGAACAAAAGACATAGCATCTCGGTATAGCTGCTGCATGTAGAGCTTGAAATGTAGAGGGTGAAATCATTTTATCCTGCTAAGAGATCTTGCTGAAATGATCGGGAGACTACAAAATTTTCTAGGCCTCTTATTTTATAAGTAAGTAATACCATCTTTCGTTAGGAACTGTAATTTTTGCGCTCTCTTGAACCAATACTGAATCTACACCACACCACCATTAAATATATGAAAAAGACCCAACCCGACTTGATTAATAACTACAAAAATATTTGATTTTTAATAACAATATTATTATTTTACGCACGTTTCTAGTTTATATATTAACATCATGGTATTAACTATAATAATAATTAATTTCTAATAATAATGTCATCAAACCACATCAAGTTTTGTAGATTTTAATATCCAATACACAGCTGTACTCAGAAAATTACACACCGCAGAATCAGACCTGTAAATTATTTTAACAAGTCTTGAAGCTTTCAATAATTAATTGAATTTCAGCTCTAAATATGTCCAGCAATTCTGGAGGTCAATGCCTTCGTGTAATAGCCTATTGTTTATTGTAGTGTGTTCGTGTTTTGTTTTATTTTGAAGTGCAATTAGTTCTCAAATCTGACGAAAGATGGATTTTGGAAAATAGGAAAATTATGTAGGAAAACTGACATTTCACTGAAAACTACTATTTTTCTGAAAAACTGTGGGTTCCAAGCTTTAAAATGAGGGGTAATTTATTAAAATTCGTTCAGCTGTTTTCCTGTAATTTCCATTACCAGTTCAAATTATACTGTATATATAGATATTCTGAATGAGTTGCTATTTTTATCTACGTAGTTGGAAGATGTACTTGTAACATGCATTCTTGGAGTCAGTTACGATGTTCAGTTTGTTGCATATATAATCGACCATTATGGCCTGCTACATCAGTTCTTATTTTCTCTTAATACCCATAACTGCGACTTGTAAAGTAAGAGTGGGATTATGCAAATCTAGCTTTCAGGTAGTAACTCCCTGTAAAGCAGGTTTGAATAATTTCAAGGAAAAATTGTTCTGGGGTTGGTTATCGATCCCGGGACCGTTCGCTTAGCGCACGAATGATCTACCGACTGAGCTACCCCAGGAACTATACACAACACCGTCACAATGGGATTGCCACACAGAACATTTTAATTGTTTCAGGTGTCATCCTTCTCATTAAAAGTCCATTTATAGTTTTTGTTTTAATATTAATTCTGATAGGGTAATCGATTATGTCTCGTGACGAGAATATTGTACGAAATGGAAATATAAAAATTAGAAATTTATCTTTTGAAGAGGTGGAGAAGTTCAAATATCTTGCAGCAACAGTAACAAATATAAATGATACTCGGGAGGAAACTAAACACAGAATAAATATGGGAAATGCCTGTTATTATTCGGTTGAGAAGCTTTTATCATCCAGCCTGCTGTCAAAAAATCTGAAAGTTAGAATTTATAAAACAGTTATATTACCGGTTGTTCTGTATGGCTGTGAAACTTGGACTCTCACTTCGAAAGAGGAACAGAGATTAAGGGTGTTTGAGAATAAGGTGCTTAGGAAAATATTTGGGGCTAAGAGGGATGAAGTTACAGGAGAATGAAGAAAGTTACACAACACAGAACTGCACGCATTGTATTCTTCACCTGACATAATTAGGAACATTAAATCCAGACGTTTGAGATGGGCAGGACATGTAGCACGTATGGGCGAATCCAGAAATGCATATATAGTGTCAGTTGGGAGGCCGGAGGGAAAAAGACCTTTAGGGAGGCCGAGACGTAGATGGGAAGATAATATTAAAATGGATTTGAGGGAGGTGGGATATGATGTATATATGTATTTATGTATTTATTCACACTGCAATGGGTATATACCCGGTGGCAGTGGTACTAATTACACTCAATAAAGACAATAATAAACACAATTAATAAAAAATACAATTAATAATAATACTAATAATTAATACTAACAATAATAATAATAATAACAGGGAACATCCTAAATTAAATGAAGCACGATCAGTTAAAATAACATTTAAAGTAAATCTAATTTGTACCTTAAACCTATGTTCGAACTAAAACCCACGAGTATGATATGTTCATACCTGCACAAGTACCTTTCAACACTACACTCATTTCGCTGTGAACTCACTCACTGCACTGGAACTACGACACATTTCACTGATTCTATCCTGATTTCACTAACACTTCAAAAACATTTCATTGTTCAAATACTTTGCACTGCCACTATAAACTATAAAGCTTCACTGACAGGAACACATTTCACTTACTCGACACACTTCACTGACACAACATAATTCTTCACTGATAGAACACTTCATAGATAGAGAATGGATTAATCTTGCTCAGGATAGGGACCAATGGCGGGCTTATGTGAGGGTGGCAATGAACCTCCGGGTTCCTTAAAAGCCAGTAAGTAAGTAAGATAGGGTAATCTCTTTCAGATATTTCAAGTTATACTTCTTCACATTATGAAATATGCAGAGATTTTCTTCTGTTTCAGGAAATTAAATTTGATCGTATTTAAAAAAGTCTCTGTTCGTTATTGTGTGTGTTGCATTTTGGGTAATTGTACTAGCCACTGACTTTCTTTCCACCTTTGCTCGTAATTAACTGAAAGACTTGGCCCCAACCAAAAACAAAGCCAGTTGTTGTCTTCAGTTGCTTAGGCTGGTCAACCACAAACTAAGGCAATAGTGTAGCAGTTCTTACCTCTGAAGCCATTGGTGTGCTGACTGACAACTCGCTGGGTTAAGTATCTGGACTCACATTCTGTTGGAACGAGGGACTCGACATAACTGGACCACATCATTGGCTATCAGGGAAACTCATCACATCAGCAGGGATCTTGGAAGTATCTATCTCAAGCCAAAAAAGATTACAAAAGTTGTTGGGACTATGCAGTTGACTCTGACCATTTTTCTCCTGTTTTGTCAAGACAGTATCTCTTAAGGCTCGTCTCCACTATTAAACATTTAACAACAACATGTTAAATGTTAAATTGTTTACCATTAACATCCCAACATGTTGATTGAGCATGTTAATACTAATTTCATTTAACACTTTGTCCACACTGTTAAACATGTCAAACTTGGCTTTCTTTGTGTAGTCCATCATAAACAGTCTATGAGATTTTAATATAGATAGTGTTTTATTTTCAAGCCTTGGACAATGGACTCGGATGATGATCTGACTTTTGTAATTGCCTCTATTGCTTGTTACAAGGCTTTGAAAAGGAAGAAAATGAGAATGTGGATGCGGCAATATCTTAGTAAAAGACACTATGCAGGATACATTCTAAACAAGCTTAAAGTTGAATACAGTATCGATTTGGATTCAAAAACTTGCTGAGAATGTCAGAACACGATTTTAATATATTGCTGCAAAAATACTTCCTGTTACATCAAAGAAATGCACAATTTAAGAGCAGCCATTTCATCTCAATTTAAAAAAATTACAGCGCGATTATCATAGGACCTACGACATGATAGATGTTAAAGGAGTGGGTAATATCGTGTAATTATTCTTTCCGAAGTTTTACGAACGTTAACATACATCATCAAATACGACCATTACTGACGTCAACATAGCATTAACGTTTAGTGTACGACAAGAGTGCGAAAACTCTCTATTGTATTCTCGAGAACAATTAAATAATAATTCCAGTTGTCTAAAACAGTCAGCCTTCTTAGTTTTGTCCGTGTATTCTTTTGCAGACATATCCCACAAACAAGGCCTTTCCATCAGTGCATTAATTTTATTCTAATGTATTTTCTTTTGTCCACTCCATTACTTCGAACAACTTACAGCCAACACCAAGGACCAATGATAGTATAAAAATGATCAAGATACGCGCCACAAAATCGGAACTTATAGTTGTTGCTATGGAAACTGTATGAACTTTGCCGAACTGTACCGACGCTGCACGAGCAAATGAATTGACTTGACATGTTTTCCATTTCTGCTGGAAAACACGCCAACATGTTAAAAGTATTAAATTCAACATATTCAACATGTTAAGTCAATTGAGACTTGAAATGTCCATATACATGTTAAATTCAACATGTTATATTTAACATGTTGTTGTTAAATGTTTAGTAGTGGAGACGAGCCTTTACAGATCTCTTCAGACCAACTGGAAATGGAGTTGGATACTGACAACAAAGAAGTGAAGGGAGAATTCCAGACTTCAAAGAACAGGACTCCAGACAATCTGTTTGTCTTGCAGATAGATGCAGCATTTGAGGAGCAGAATGTGATGATGGACATGTGACATAATATTCTGTGCCATCGTGAACCCAGTGTCCAAGAGCTGATTCACCAGTGGAATAAGTTAGTAGTTTTGGATGGACATCATCACTGCAGCTCCGAAAGAGCTTAAGAGCTGAAGAATTAAATTTTCTGGAAAGGGAAACAATAGCCGGGAGGAAGGAATGGGAACTATTCATACTGCACAACAAACATCCCTATATGTTATGTTGCTATCTTGAAGACTCCAATGCCAGATATTCTGGACAGGCAGAGACCTTTCCAGTGCCACTGGGTAAGAATGAAGGGTGTCAATGACTGTATAAAATGCTGCCTAATCTGCACATATATGAAACCAACACATTTCGAAAACACTCTTAGCCTTTGCATCTTCTTCATTTCCAAGAACTGCTATGATCCTTTACTATCGACCAGCAGACAAGGAGAGGGACATATTTCTGCTAGTAGTAACTGACATGCTTCCTGGTGGATTGAAGCTTATTGTTTCATCTTATTTGTTGCTCAGTATAAGGAACATAGAAACGAAATTCTTTCTATATTGTGGATATCTGGAATCCATACTAATAGACAATGACATGCCATAAATGGTAGCTTGCCTGCCAACATTTAAAAGCAGAACATCTCACCACTTCCAGCCAACATCCATGGGTCAACCTAATAGAGAGGCAAAATCAAGAAATTAACAAAGGTCTCCATATTATGGACTCCTACCTACGTGACCGCCAACAGTGTGTTTCACTTGATAATCAATTCTCCCAATGGAGATGCACAAAGGCGGGAGTGCCGCAGGGCTCCGTATTAGGACCACTGCTTTTCTCTATCTACATTAATGACGTATCAAAGAACTTACAGTATTGCCGATATCACCTCTATGCCGACGACCTACAACTTTACATACATTCCAGACCCAATACGATCAATGAATCGATTGACAAGTTAAATTGTGACCTAGCCACTGTCTCCACTTGGGCGGCCAATTTCGGACTCGCACTTAATCCAAGTAAGACTCAAGCCATAATTATTGGACATAAGCGTTTAGTTAACTCCCTTAATAACAGTAATCTTTCAGTTGTTACCCTTAACAACACGCTAATCCCTTATTCATCTGTCGTAAAAAATCTTGGCTTCTTTTTTGATAATAATCTAAGTTGGAATTTTCAAGTTAAAGAAACGATAAAAAAAATCTGTTCCTCCATTCACTGTTTGAGTCGCTTGAGAAACTTCTTGCCCCAGCAACTAAAACTTACCCTAGTGCAAACCCTAGTAACGCCGCACTTCGATTATTGTGACGTTTTGTTAAGTGACCTAAGTTCTGAATTGTCAGTCAAGTTACAGCGAGCTCAGAATATGTGCGTCAGATACGTGTGCAACATCCGACGGTATGATCACATATCACCATCCTTCGCAAGTCTCTCGTGGCTCCGACTTAAAGAACGTAGAACTTTACACTCTTTGTCTTTACTCTTTCGAATTCTGCACACTTCAACACCAAATTACCTTTCGTCTCATTTCTCTTATCTATACTCTAACCACGACGTAAATACCAGATCACTTATCTGTGGCACGCTAAGTATACCTCTTCATAGAACATCTTGTTATTCATCATCTTTTACAATATCCACCTCGCGTCAATGGAATTCCTTGTCACAAAGTATTAGGGGCTGCAAGACAATAAACACCTTTAAGAACAGCTTAAAAGATAACCTTATTAGCATTTCACTCCAATCATACTGATTTAAACTATCACTGACTACATTGTTACTTTTTTCTTTAGACATCATCCTGATTGTGCTGTATTTTAATTGTCTCGTAATAATCTCTTTCTATTACCTAATATTATTTGAAATATATTAACATTCCATGTATTTTAGTTTAATTCTGCTACACAGTTTATTTCAGTGTTTAATTAATAGTTCATAGTATTTTGTTGTTTAATTTGTAAATAACTTTTGTATACATGTAACTCTCATCTAAATCAAATTGTTGGATTCTTTGTAAGTTCATGCATATGTATATACACTTTTTGCTGGTTGAGTGGAAGAGAAGGCCTTACGGCCTTAACTCTGCCAGCTAAAATAAATCATTATTATTATTATTATTATTATTATTATTATTATTATTATTATTATGTTTATTCTGTAATTCCTTTCTCTTCCATAATTACATATCTCCTCTCAGTTTTTCTCTTGAATTCTTCTTTTCAGCATTTCAATTTTAACTCCCCCTAGGAGTCGGTGGATTGAAGTACTGTAATTGAATAATTATGCTAACAGAAATTTTGTCCTCACCAAGCTCTGGCTGCCTTGACTTCATATTCCCTCTTCTGATCTTCATTCTTAGGGAAGTAGTAACATATTCATAACATATTGAAAGGCCATCAGTTTTTTAATTATTGGTTTGTTACTTTCAAGCTAATTGCTTGTGCATCCGTAAATATGTATGGGCATTCCATATGAAATCGATCAGTAAAAAACCTCGCATTTTTTTATACTCTAATTTTTTCCCTATTTATACAAGGTGCTGAGGGGAGTGCATTTTCAAAAATATACTATCGAAAGTCAAACGGTTTGTGTATTACTGAGTGACAAATTTAGCGTATTTTATAAAAACAAGCCTATTTCAGCGCTCAGAACTCTGAAACCATTTACTGCAGAACATTGAACGGGAGCTTATTTTGAAGCTGACATTTGGTAGGTTATGTTAAGAAGTAATCCTTATTTTTATTGTACACAGAGAGACAGATAATCTGATTTTACTTGCTTTTAGGCTTTTTGCTTATTTGTAAAAATGTGAAAAAGTATTGAGAAAAAACCTTGCATTATTAAGAGGGATTTGGCATTGTTTGCTTAGTGGTATGGCAATAAGTTTTGAGGGTATTAAATAGATTATTGTCACACGCCTGGACTTGAACGGTGCAGTACCGCACCCACTGGCCGAGAGCTGAAGATAAGCGAGCGTTGGGCGTCATTTTACTCCTGTGTTTATGAAAACTTGTGATAAAGCTAGCCCAGCTATGCGCTACTAGATGAAACATCACGTGTTTATGTCTCCTGGCCTTGCTTGTCTCGGCTAGCTCCCACCTCACAGTCAGCTGGTTAGTTCACACGTGTACTATTTATTTTCTTTATTTGATATTTTCAATACTTTCTTATCAACATACCATCAGTAAAAAATATGTGTTTATTTGTACTTTCAATACAGAATCTAACTGTATATTTTTTAAATATTTTTTCATAGCTAAAGGTGTCTTAATGAGGAAAAATTTAAATTTTTCAATTTCCATAAAAAGTAAGAAAATCTGTTTATATGTCAATATAAACTTTAATTTCTCAGCATCAAAAGAAACCATGATTTTGATTATTGGGTGAAAGGGTTTTGGAGCTACAACAGTTTAAAGTTGCTAATTTTATGAAAATACGATAAATTTAAATATTTTAAATTTAAACACTATGAAGTTCTGAAGCCTCAAACTTTGCACAAAGCATTGTATCACAGTTCTGTACGTACAAAAAAAGTTTCATTGTATTTAGAAATTGCAAGGTCAATTTTCTCTATATTTCGGTCGATTTGAGATGGAATAGCTCGTACAGACTTAGAAAAATGTTTTGTCACACAAATACTTTATAAGTCCCAGAAAGGAGACAGTGCACATAATCATACAACGAAACAAAACTAATTTTATTACCTCAACCAGTGTTTCTCTTGTGAACCAGGTCGCTCATCCTCTGATCATGTGCCATGCCTCCTTTCTGGGACTTATAAAGTATCTGTACGACAAAACTTTTTTTCTGAGACTGTATGTTAATAGTATGAACGACAGTGGACATTTCTGTTTGATAATCCATGTAGTAAATGTAAATTACTGTGCTAAATATAAATTTAATATGAAATACTAGTTTTTTATTCTAGGGGGAGAAAGTTGGAGAATTGTTTCTACATCACTCCAATCATCAGTGTGCAGATCCAAAACGTTTCAAACACAGAATGAGTGAAATTGTGAGCTCTGCACTAGCTAAGGGTGTTAGATTGGATCGGGTGAGTTACTTATGCTATTTGTGTCTCTCTTTGAGTCTGTTTTGTTCATTATTTCAGTATTGATTTCTTGCACTCTTAATATTTAATTTTCAACGAAATTATAAATAAAGCTTAGCAATTATAGTAGCCACAATTTCATTGTACAAGACTTGCACAGCTTTGATATTACACAAATCACAATGTATTCGTATTCTAATTACTGTATGTACGCAAATACTCCGCGTATATATTTTGCCAGAGTATTCGCTATGATAATTGCCTCATTAAATTTTAGTAATGAAATTTGAACTATGTTTATTTGTCTCTTTCCACACATTGGGAATTTTAAAAACTTGTCTGTAAAATTGCTGATGTTACCTAGAACTATGACAAACTTTTAATTTTCAGAAATAATATACAAATCAATTTCAAGAAAAAACAACATTCATATTGTCATGGCAATCAGCTTTGCATCAACAATATTCTTTGCAGAAAAACACAAATGTTTTCACAGCCATTTTATTAATGGAACTTTCAGTGCACATTCATTTGTATCTTCATCCAACCCAATTTCTTCTACATGTTGAATGTCGCACTAAATAAATCAACCAGTATGTTTTCAAATGCAATTTGTTAAATTTATAAAAAATATTTGTATTGCCAAGAGATAATTCTCGCACTTTGCGCTATATACTGGTACATTATATTTCATTATTTAACATTTGAAACCTGAATGTCATAGCCGCTAGTTCACGTAATGTTCGTCTTAATATGGGAATTCACTGATTTCCAAGAGGCATCCTTGGAACTTGTATTTGTTGGTTAGATCCATTCACATAAAATTTGTAGAATTCTCGGTGAACTAAATTGCATAACAAATTTGTATTTAGTAAAATTTCTTTACATTTTAGACCATACATAGGCACAATTTTCGGTTATGTGAGGCACTCGATTTGAAATAGTTTGTTTACTAGGAGAGGAGACTGCAGAGTAGGATGGGAAATATAAACTGCTGTGACCTGCGTCACCTTATCGTAATCGCTAAGGCGGTCAGTGGCGAATTATTAGGAAAGCGCTTGGTTAACGTGAGAGACTCGAAGACTTTTATTCAGTTTGGCAAATTAATTCGGCACCTTTAATCATAAACCTCTTTACTGTTTCTCCATCATTGAATTGATTTAAATCACAGGCGAGAAATTGCATAACTAGCCAATAATATTCCATCACGTTGTCTACGTTTATTTTCTTGAATATTCTGGCGTTTCTCAAGATTACTTAATAGATTTGCACGTTCTCGATCTAAAATAATTTCAGAAAATCATATTTTGTTTTCTACGTACATTTGATATTTTTTTTTATAAATTTCTTTTGGAAATAATATGTACAAACAACATTTAATTCCTCGTACCTTTTAATGCAGTGTGTTTAAGGTATAATGTCGTATTTAGTATACTATGCAAATGTTAAGATCATAAATTTTCTTCGGAATAGTATGAAAAATAGCATTTAATTTGTCTTACCTTCTGATTCAGCATGTTCTTTATGACATAAGGAGTAATGTCGTTGTATATTAAATTTATTAATGCCTGATAGGATTTTCGAGCATAATATACATCGCATGTTCTCCCCTTCTAAACAGCAAAAAAAAAACTCTTTCTCCCATTTCTCATGAAATAATCGTTTTCTCACGTGTACACACTGCTTTGATAATGCCATTATGCCACCACTGATATTGCTTATGAAACTGATATAGAACCTGCCCACGCCTAGGAGCTACGTGAAGGAGGAACGGGGACTGTGAAGATGATGTCACTCAGAGCGATAAGTTCTGTGAAGGCCAGTGAGGCTTTATTTCTCAAGTGAGGCACGATGCCCATCCAAGTTTTAGACAGTTTATCCCTTTTTACAATCTTGCTCACTGTTTTCTGTTCAATTTCACAATGCTTGCTATTTCCTTAATGGACCCTTTCCCCAATTTTTTCTAATTATATAGGCATAACATTCAACACTACATTTTAGACTGTTTGGATAAAACAATTCTAATTTCTTTCTTTCATGGGTTTTTGTGGTGTACTAGATCTATTAATCGTAATTTCATATTTATCTACAATTTATTCATTTCCATTTGAATTCACGCAATGTCTTCACTGATTATATCATCAGTCTATAAGCATGAACTGGCAACACGTGGACTTTACGAATTGCTGTCATGTTTTGAACTGACCTCTGATTAGCAGGCACAAATTCGTCATTGGCTATATATCAGTACTTTGTAGTGTCAAAGAAATCCCGTATTTACAGGTATTTGTACATTGAAATCGTGGCTAAACTTGCATATTTTTAAAGTGTCGTATTCTAGAATGTATAATTCGTTTTTCTGTTGAGTTATGCACTATTGTGTGCATATGCAAATTTGGTAACATTTTTCTTGTACATATTTTAATACTTTTTTTTTTTTTCAGATTGAGGTATCTTCCCTTATGACAACTTTATTTACTGCAATGATTGATCATAAAGTTAAATTGGATGGAAGCTTCTCGTCTATTGTGTTGGCCATTATGGTGGTAGAAGGATTGGGAAAGTCATTGGACCCAACCGTGGACATAATTGAGAAGGCTAGACCATTTTTGCTTCCAGCTTTGTAGTAAACATTTATAGTAGAATGAATAGGCACTAGCTTTGTACATTATATAAATGTGTACCTTGCCTAGAATACATGCAACTTAATCATTTATTTATTGATCATTTATTTTTTGTACATGTTGAAATAATTAAAGATGAAATTATTTATAACTTATTCTGGAATTTTCAGAACTATTTGCAATATTTTCCTTGTAAGGATACACGTGAAATTTCCATATCTTCTGTATAGCAGTAAGAATATTGTAGGTTTACAATAAGATTTAGTCATTTTTCAGTTTGCAGTCTCCACTAAAATATCAACAGAATACAATAGAAGCTCAGTGAACGCTGTCTGATATACTGCAGATTCGAATATAATGCAGTGGAAAGCATGTCCCCCAGAAAAGAAGGGTTTATCTTTTTTAAAGAAATAGTAGTCACTAGTTAGTAAACCTCACTCTAATACGTGGGTGAATTTTCACAAGAGCAATTTTATTAGTTTTATGATTTTCAAGTCTCATTGACAGTAATGCTGATCATTTTAAAAAGAAGAAACCTCATATTAAACAATATTATGGTTACAATACTCAAATAACTATTTTATGTCAATCTGTACAAAATTAATTACATTTGTGTATGTTATACAATTTATAAATAATTCATATGCCTTACTTCTTGGTTTTGTGTGCAATCAGGAAGTGGAAATTTACTGTATCTTCTTATACATCTTGATTACACAACTTTTAACACTGTATCACTTCGGAATATGTATGGTAAACACACCCCAACGAAATTCTCAACACACAACTCAACTTCAAAACACACACACTCTTTGACTCTACACTATACCACAGGAACACACCCTCACAGGAAACAGAACAAGTGGCGCCAAGACCAACAACGACCAGTTCTGAAGATGACCCATAAATAGGTCGAAACATGTAAACGAGGTACTTTGAAATTTAACACAGGAAAGTCTTACCATACATATTCCGATGTAGGCTTATCTTCTTATTTGAGTATATATAGTTCTGTCGCTCTAATTTCCGGCAGCCAATTGCATTGCAGGTCGGCTACATTTAAACGTGTGCATCTTGTGATTCGCTGAGGAAGACGTTATTCATTTCTTAAGGCTCGATAAATACTTAATATAATCGCCCGCCTTTTTGGCTCTTTCGTTGGCGTTCGCAGAAAGCACACGAAGACGTTATTTGCTGAATTACAGTGCGTTTGATTTATTATCATAGGAGCTACGACATGATAATGTTTAACGGTGTGGCAAATAGATTCCTCGTATGGTAGCTCTGCAATAAAAGAACAAAAATGGCGAACGATACTACCTAGCTAGACTTTATAGAGCCTTCACTTCCTAAGACGTAAGCAAAGAGGCGGAGTCACGCGGGGAATAACAGCGTCGTTTACTATAGTAAATTATTTCATTTTTGTATGTCTTAATAATTAAAAAAATTAACTGTAAACTACAACTCCATTGGAAACACGATGCAAGAACGAAAATGTATGAGAAATATGTTACCTTCATGATGCCAGGCTTTTTTTTTTGTAGCTAAAGTCTATTTTTTTAATTGGTTATTTTAAGATGCTTTGTCAAGTGCTATGGTTATCTAGCATCTGAGTGAGATGGTGATAATGCTGGCAAAATGAGTCCAGGGTTCAGCACCGAAAATTATCCAGCATTTGCCCTTCATGGGTTGAGGGAAACCTCAGAAAAAACCTCAACCAGCTAACTTGTCTCAACCAGGATTTCAACCTAGGCCCACTTTTTTCATGGTCAGACGTGCTAACCATTACTCCACAGTGGTGGAATTCTAAAATCAGTGTCAAAAGAGTACCACAGAACCTTTCCATTTTTTTATTTTCTCTTTCATTACATTTCTTCCAATCTTCCACAATCACCTTCATACAAGTCCAAGCACTCTAGCTTTACTCATGTAATCTGCCCGACCTACATAACAGCCAGTCATTTTTCTAAAACCAGTATATGCACCTCGCCCGTGAAGCACCCTCCAGTTGTCAATCAATAGGACCGTACCAGGTTGCAGTTTAAACCACCACTCCCCTGCTGGGTCCTTCACTTTTGTAGCCAATAAGCAAATATCTTCATATAACTGAGGAATCTCTTCTGCTGGTACTGTTCTTAACGTTGCTCGGTCAAGAAGATTGAATCTACGTATAATAAAAAGAAATTATTCATAATACTATGTTAGCAAATAATAATAATAACAATTTATTGCTAGAACAAGGATACATACTTGTTTTCTTTTATATAAAAAATCACTCTAGCACCCCCAGAAAGAGTACATATTCATGCTGTAAGTAATTTATTAATTAATAGAATAAAAAGAAAAATACAGATATTACAATAATTGAAACTTTATATTTTCTCCCTAAACAATAATTTTTAGTTGATTTTTAAAAATCGAATGGATGTAATACATTAAAAGCATAAGTAGAGTGACCATTCTGTAATAAGTACAAGAAGTTTTTCCATAATGATTCTTTACTTGCTCATTTCCGATTTTCTGCAGTCTAAAATGTTGCTACTATTAAGGCTCGTATCAATTTTTGACACTTTCTGATATAATTCTAGTTTTTTTTTAGTAAGTTATTTTATGACGTTGTATCAACATGTTATGATATGTAGCATCTCAATGAGATGGTGATAATGCCGATGAAATGAGTCTGGAGTCCAGCACCGATGGTTACCCAGCATTTGCTTATTCATAATTCTAGTTTCATTAATCTTAGCATGCAGGCTTTCACGGCGGTGTCTAGTTGAAACGGAGCTTCCGGGCTAAGATGCCGTGGTCTACAGGTGCAGATGTTCCCAGACGTTTCATCTACTTCTGCGGCAGACATCTTCACTGGTTAGGTATCCTAGGTCGAATTCTCCTGCTAGGGGTACATACAGTTCCGAGAAACAGACATCCTCAATAACACGTCCAATTACTTCCCCCGTCTATTCTGGGAAGCGATTGAAATCCATAAACATACCAAAAACTTCAACCGTAAAGAAGAGGGTCTGAAACTCAACAACTGCTGGCATCCTGTCCTGAAATGGACTCGTACTAAATCTGTGCGCAGCAACAGTACAACAGATGGGAACCGAAATCCTGCGAGTGCAGTCCGCCACGACAATGGAACACAACAACCAGTCCAACGCCACTGCAATCCAGCGAGTGCGGACCGACGCGACAACGGTACGCCACAACCAGCCCAAGGCCACCGAGATCTAGCAGGTGTGGACCGCCGCGACAATGCAACGCCACGGCCAGTCCAAGGCCACAGTGATCCAACGGGTGCGGACTGCCACGACAAGGGAACACCAAGGCCAATCCCTGGCTCTATAAATAAGGACAAGCAACCAGTCAGGTTATCAGTTGCCACAGGTAGCCCTAGCAGAAGACTTCGACCTAGGATACCTAACCACTGAAGATGTCTGCCGCAGTAGTAGACGAAACGTCTGGGAACATCTGCACCAGTAGACCACGGCATCTTAGCCCGGAAGCTCCGTTCCAATCTAGTTTCATTGTTAATAAGAAAAAGGGCGGAGAATCGAATGTGTCTCCATGAAGCATACAACTTAAAAATTTCAATGTTTTGAGTAATGAAGCAATTCGGGATTTACCTACTTTACTTGATAAATTACAATTTTCCATAACATGAAATTTTACATGAAGGCTGACATTAACAAAAGTGCAGTATGTATATATATATATATATATATATATATATATATATATATTTATTTTGTGTGTGTGTGTGTGTGTATAGGTGCGTGCATGCGTTTTTCTTTTCTTTTTTTTTTTACGTACAGTAATTCTAGTTTTGACATACAGTAAATAATAAAATAAGTCTAAGAATGTCTTCATAAAAGTAATATGAAGCTGAAAATGTTGAATGTCTTTGGGTGTTGAAGATTTTCAAAACTGAAGTGCAAACAGGTATCACCACCTTAAAATCAGTGCTGGCAACCTGCACCAAGTAGTCACTCCTAATTTTTAGTATTAGTCAGTAATAACTTACTGTCTTCTTCCTCCTCTCACACAGATAATAATGTCTGTATGGAGACGTACTACATTCTGTGTGATTCATGGTATATGTATTAGTAATCAGCTTCTAGTAGTAGAAGAGTGGAACTGTTTCATTGCAAGTCCATATAGTTCTGTGATGTTGCATTTCTTATCCCAAACTTTATAATAATGTCATCGTAAGACCTTCCCACGTCTTGATTCCTTTTTCTAAAGTTACTGAAAGATAACTTGTACTAAAATATATCAGACAAGGTACTGAAAATCAGAGTGGAACTTTGCAGTCATGCTTCATATTTTTTAAGACACGTGTTGGAGAACAGTCGTCACCATTACTCCAAGAGATTGTGAGACGAAATGGGGTTTCAATGATTAAATATAGTTCTCTAATCTTTTGTGATTCATTATATACATAATTTACACTGATTTCTTCAATAAATATATTTCCTTGAAAACAACTGGTACTGTGTGTGCATATGTATATCTGAGCCATTAAATTAATGTCACGTTGCACAATTTTCATTGTTGTATTACGCATCTATTATATGTGATGTCTGTCATGCCTTAAGAGTACCTGCTGATAATGTTAAACATGCAATAGCAACATTCAATTATCATTTACCTGTTATTCATAGACATACTACTAAAAGTCGTCTGCATATTTCTCTTAAAGACATTTCACAATCCACAAATAAATAACTGTCGAAATTAGGGAGGTATCTGAAGCTAATTGGTTATCAAGAGAGAATGAAGCAGTGGCGGCTCCTGTATATTTCTTAAGAGGAGGAAAGAAATTAACAGCACAAAATGACACCTTCTTCAATTAAACATGCTACAAATTAGCCAACATGCATACATGTAAGACCAGGTAGTGTTGAGGTTGCCCTTCCCTTTTGTATAGCAATAATCTGTTCTTGTAAGCTGAGTTTCCTAAATTGTCCAAAATATAATATGTTTCCACTTCCATTTCATTATTGAATAATTGCACAAATTAACAATTACAAGGAAATTCACAACCTCGCAGCATTTTTCGCACACACTACAGCATCACATGTGTTGGAAGAGACTAGCTACTAACACGCAATCAGAACCGTTTTACGAAATCGGAATGAGAAATAATCTGTTCGGAAAGCAAGAACACTGCACCCACTCACGTGGTCTGTGTTGCCACATGTACATTTTACAAGTTCAGTATCACATGCTTTTGAAGAGTGTCAGTTCTTGTAAAATAATACTACCATTATTGTTCAAAGCTGCCAGTGGTCGATTAATTTGTTTATGTTAAAAATAATGTAGTTTTGAGTACTTTCAATTTCAAATATATTTGTACAAAAACTGACAACTTGGCTGTCGCCCTGTCTAGTAGACAATGAATGGAAGTGAATTTCAGAGGTCAAAAATATCTGCGATAATAACGTAGAACTACTTCCTCTTTGCAAATCTAGTCTTTCAGGTGAAGCTCCCTGTAAAGCAGATTTGAATAATTTCAAGGGAAAAATTGTTCCAGGGCCGGTATCGATCCCGGGACCTCTGGTTGAACGTACCAGCGCTCTACCACTGAGCTACCCGGGAACTCCACCCTACACCGTCTCGCTGGTATGTTCAACCAGAGGTCCCGGGATCGATACCTGGCCCCAGAACAATTTTTCCCTTGAAATTATTCAAACACTTGCATAATATATACGTTACTGTGTACGTTAACAGAAAACCACAATTCCAAGTCACACAGAGATTGTGTGCACTCGTTGTGGGTCTCTGGCATTTCGTCAGCCCACGCGAGTTGTGTGGATATAAAGGGAAAAGTTGAGACGGTGTCGGGTGGAGTTCCCGGGTAGCTCAGTGGTAGAGCGCTGGTACATTCAACCAGAGGTCCCGGGATCGATACCCGGCCCCGGAACAATTTTGCCCTTGAAATTACTTCCTCTTTGTTTTACATAAACCCGACTTTAACTTTCAAATATCCTCGAAAGTTTGAAACCATGAATAATAGCCTATATAAATTGCAATGAATAATAAATTTTGATTTATAATTTTAAAAAAGTTTATATGATATCTTTCATAGCTTTGCGTTAAAACTGTTTTTATTGTCTCCTTCTAGTTGTGTTATAGTCTGATTGAATGCAACATCGCACGATTGCTGCACAGCCAGTCGGTTTCTATTTCCCGCCCATGCACTGATTGAGAGGAGGATCTCCTCCCTCTCCGTTCATTTACTCGCTTTAAAACTCTGCTTCTTTCTCTGGCCGCTAGTGCGCTGTTGTCTATGTGTGTTAACTGCAGTAAAGGAGGAAAGGATTGACTTTCCTCCACACAGACAATCTCGCATCTTTCTCACAGTTTTCTAGCAGCACATGAGTGCACGTCGTTTAAAACTCGATCAACCGAGGTCTTCTGACAGCTGTGAACTTAAAAATTATCGAATCTTCCTCGAATTTCAAGGCACATATTTTATTTTGTATTTACTTTCAAAAGAAAAAAAAAATGTGAGGAGGACGTTCCTCCCTTCCCTCCCCCAAGGAACCGCCACTGGAATGAAGGGGAAGACCATGTTACTGTAGCACCCAATAACGTCATATGTTTTCAGCTGTTATAATACGTAATTAATAGCAAAGTGTTCGTGTTTCAGGTCACTCCGATACAGAGAAAAATAATAAAAATTCGCTAATATAAAATAATTTGACTGACATAATTTAGCTTTACAAATAGGCCTATATAGCTTGAAACTCAATCTCGGATTCAAATTCTATGTAGACTAACAAATCTGGAATAAGATTTCTAAGGTATTCCTGTCTTCCTTCCCTCTTGTCTTTCTCCTCCTAGCCATGGGCATTATATCTGATCAGTAGGGAGCGGATTTTTATGTGCTAAAAAATTTAAATATATTTATTTTTTATGTGCTAAAAAGTACGAAAATATTTGCTAAAAATAAAAAAATATATATTTTTTTAAATATGACAAAAATACCTTACTTAGCTTGAAAAAAAATATTACTAGGTACGCACCAATCACACTTGAGTATCAGTTGCTAGTAGTTGTCCGAGAATTGCAGTGAACAACAAAGGTCATCTCCAAATTCTCCATCACAAATGCATGCCGATTATCTCTGAACAACGATTTATACTGTGAAAACGATCTTGAGGACGTCAGACGTGCATATTTAAAGAGAGGAATGTCACAAACACCTACAGGCACACCCTCCAATACTTGAGCAACTTTACACATTTTTTTTTTTATATCCGCTGTTTTGCCGTGACTGTACATGTGAAGCAGCGGCAATGTGCTTGTTTCCAGACAAATGTTGGGTTACCTGAGAGCTCTGATCTGCACTTACTGATTTACCACATGGTTGGCAAAATAACACTTTTCCGTCGGTAGTAAAAATGTTTTTAAATTCATCTAGGCTACATATTGCTGTAGACGCAATCTTAAACTCGATTTGATTTTAGGCATCTTACGAAGCTAATATACACACATCTTAACGTAAAAAAATGTTTCTAGCTACTGACTGACAATGTCGGAGAAAAGCTTCCTATAGCGACGCCACCTTGTCTACACTACGCAGCTTATGCTTATGGTCCGATAACGGGGAATTACAACAAGATGTATTTCCTCACTTCATAGGCATGAGCGAGAGGCGAGAGATTTGTTTAAATTAAATAATGTTAAAATACCCGCGCTCTTATCCGTTGTTTCACAAACAACGTGCGGAATGAAATCCTCTTCAGCAACAATAAACATTCCTAATTATGTGTTGCAAAATCTCCCCTTCTTGTCCATGTTAATTTATTCTCATATAATAACACTGATGTGCTGCCTAGCAGTTCTCAGAACTTGAGGCGATACTATTACAAAAATGGATCACGAATACACCACACAGCCGATAGAAACACGAAGCAACCAAGAATTCTTAAAAAGATAACGTATTTCTGAGTGATATAATTGATTTAGTTTTAAAATATTTAAAAGTTCTTGTAAAAAATTATTTACGTAAAAAAAACTCCAAGATTTATGTGTTTATAAAAGGTTTCCTGAAAATATGTATTTACATAAATTTTTTGTGAAAATGTGTGTTTTTATGTGAAATAAAATTCGGGTTTTAAACTTGAAACTTGACATTCGGAATTTTTAACTTTGTTAATTGTGTTTTATCACACGCAACAAAAATACTTAATTACATAGGAATCCGCTCCTTACTGATTAGTCACTCGAGGTAAATACAGATTAAGATAAGAATGAGTGAAACTTAACGTGATAATTTTGATGGCATTTAACTTTCTGTTTATTATTGACATTGACTCAGCCTTGTTTTGTGCAGTCTCTCATAATTTTCTTCGAAGTTATTTAGAAGAAAGACATCTGTCTGTGGCTAGTTTATATTTTCAGAATGAATTGCCACTGTAACATTTCAATAACCATTGCAACTTTGTGGGAAGAATTAAAGATCATAATTGAAATTCTACTGTAGCCTACTATTACTACCACCACCACCACCAACATGAATGTACCTACCTTATTTGTTCCATCTGTTTTGTAATAGGATGCAGTTTTAGCATAGTATCTACATTGTAGTAATTTCTTCTGGGTTCCAAGTACTCAGCCTCAAGGGGTATTGTGCTTAGTCTGTGAAAACTTTGGGGGTGAGTTCGCTTCAGATCATCTGCAGCCCGAAATCCATCCACTAACAAAGTTTCACCTCCATCTCCATCATGCTGAACGCAATGGAATACCTGAAGCCTACACAGCAAGTTTATTTAACTAAATAAATGAATTTCTTGAACGACTGTTGTAGAGAATTTGGGCCTTATGGAAGAACTTGCCTATAAAATTGCCCCATTATTCGTTAGTTACCCACAAGAAGTATAATATAATTTATGCTCGACCATGCCGAAATGTAGTAATTATACACCTGGTAGTAGCCCTTTAATGCACCTCATTAAAGTACACCTATTCATTATAATTAAGTTGTTCAGCAAATGAGAAATCTCCATTGTACTGATTGTACCATTATAAAACCGCAAGTATTGATTATTCTCGGATATGCAATCGAAAGACAATTAGCGAAAAGTCACGGAGGCTGGAAATCCAATACTGTCGCAGAAGGTTATGTTCTGTTACCATAATAATTAGCGTTAATTGTAAATAATATTCAAATAAATTCAATTTGTCATCTCTTTTTCAATGTCTAATTTAATTTCAGTGTTATATCAATATTAATATTTAGTTTACTCTCTAGATTATATCAAGGTCAATGACATTATTGTTCCCCGGAAAAAAATCAATACTTTCAAGTCTGCGCACATCTCACAATTTACGAGGTATGCACAAGGTCACTTCCGCTCTTCAGTCTCATAAGAATAAAATGATTACTTCTGAATAATTTCAAGTTAGAAATATGGTCGAGCATAAAAAGTCGTATGAAACTTGACTATAATGGTAATTAAGACGCTCGTATGAAAATTATGAAACTCGCTTGTGCTCGTTTCATAAACATACTCGCGTTTTAATTACTACCATTATAGGCTCATTGCATAATGTACTATTATATAACTTTTAGATTAAGTTATGAATATTTTAAGTCATAAATGCATTTTTAATTTTTTGGCTGATTTTGAGATAATTAAAACCCAGTTCTATTAATGATTTATTATTGATTGTCTGTATTCGGCATTCTGAGATCTCAGTATTGTGAGTCCTGCAGTTATCTGTTTTTATTTGAAACCAAAGAACATGTAACAAGTCACTTTCTGGATTATTTTTAGTCTGTTAATTCATTTTTGACTCGTTTGCACTATCTTTTCAATGCTACGTTTATTTTAAATAGGAAATTTCAGTTAGAGGTAGTTGTGTCATTGTAATCATGTTCTGAAAATGCAAAAATTACGAAAACAGTAAACACAGAAAGAAGTAAAGCCTCCTCACCCAGCAGCTTCAGTGAAGTATGTGTTGTCGTTGTGTGCCCCCAATGCTTGTTGAGTGTAAGCTGTGTCATAATGCTCCAGTTTATTACTGAATTGCCACATGCCACCAAACAGTGTGTGCTGGACATGTGAAATCTGCTGTACAACCTCTTCTGTAGCCTCCACTGTTGTCGGTACCTGTTTAAAATTAGTCACCTGTACTTCCAGATTGCGTACGTGCTTATTTTCATATGAGGAACGAAAGTGATATTTCATCTTTCACTAGCAAAATTAAGAAGAATTAATTATATTCTCTAATTTGAGTAATTATTCATGTTTTAGCTACATTACACCGATCATTCATTCTCTAACTCAAAATTTTTATTTAGGAATCATCTATAGTTTAATAAAATAATTAACTGTTACGCTAAATCATCTTGTATTAATATAATATAAATACTATCACTGTTTTAAAATGGATGTTACACCACATTCATATAAAGTTACGAGCTGACGAGATGGCATGCAACATGTGAAGGGCAGGGGGTGTTAATGTTATCTTATTTGTGAAGGACGTACAGGTTGGACTTTCACTCAGTAACCTACTCTTAACATTCTACCGAACTACTTTAATAATAATAATGATTTATTTAACCTGGCAGAGTTAAGGCCATACGGCCTTCTCTAACACTCAACCAGGAGTAAAGACTGCGTTACAAAAACACTACAAATTAACAAATTACACTACAATTTTACACACAAAACTGAATAAGATAATAATAATAATAATAATAAAAAATAAACAACAAATAAGAAGAAATCAGACATAATATATAACATACAGAAAGAAATAAAAAAGCATAATAATATGTGAACAGCAGGTCAAAATAAATGAGACATACAAAGTATAAAAAAAAAAAACAATTAATTATTGATGATGATGATGATAATAATAATAATAATAATAATAATAATAATAATAATAATGATGATGATGATGATGATGATGATGATAAAAAATAACAATAATAATAATTTACTTACTTACTTACAAATGGCTTTTAAGGAACCCGAAGGTTCATTGCCGCCCTCACATAAGCCCTCCAGCGGTCCCTATCCTGTGCAAGATTAATCCAGTCTCTATCATCATACCCCACCTCCCTCAAATCCATTTTAATATTATCCTCCCATCTACGTCTCGGCCTCCCTAAAGGTCTTTTTCCCTCCGGTCTCCCAACTAACACTCTATATGCATTTCTGGATTCGCCCATACGTGCTACATCCCTGCCCATCTCAAACGTCTGGATTTAATGTTCCTAATTATGTCAGGTGAAGAATACAATGCGTGCAGTTCTGTGTTGTGTAACTTTCTCCATTCTCCTGTAACTTCATCCCGCTTAGCCCCAAATATTTTCCTAAGCACCTTATTCTCAAACACCCTGAACCTATGTTCCTCTCTCAGAGTGAGAGTCCAAGTTTCACAACCATACAGAAGAACCGGTAATATACCTGTTTTATAAATTCTAACTTTCAGATTTTTGGACAGCAGACTGGATGATAAGAGCTTCTCAACCGAATAATAACACGCATTTCCCATAATAATAATAATAGTAATAGTAATAAAATAGTGCAATACAAAGCATACAATGAATACAATATTTTTAAGTACACACAGTAAGGAAAATTATGATTATATATAGCTCAGCTTATCACATTATAGATATACCATTATCGGAGAATATGAAAACAAAAATATAAAATAAGTTAAATATCACTAGAACATAAAAAAAATGTGAATACGTGGAAACATGAATACAACACTTGCCATAATAGTAAGTTAGTTTGGCAACTCGTCATAAGATAATTTTCTAACTTGGATTTGAAAGATTTCAATGTTCGGCAGCCCTTGACTTCAGGCAGCAGAGAGTTCCAGTGATGAGAGGTAGCAACAGTGAAAGATGAATACAGAGATGATGTGTGAAGTGGAATTTCTAGCATGTTATCGCGTTGTGATCGAGTATTAATATTATGATAGCGAGAGAGAGTATGAAAACAGGCAAATAAATAATAGGGGGATGAAGTGTGCATAATTCGATATAAGAGAGAAAGTGAGTGATGATTTCTCCTCTCATGTAACCTAAGCCATGATAACTTCTCGAAAGAAGGTGAGATATGATCATACTATCGAACATTACAAATGAAGCAGACGCACGCATTATGAACACGCTGTAGTTTCTGAGCGGAATCAATCCTGAGATCACTGAACAAAACGTCACAATAATCGAAGTGAGGTAGAATGAGTGTCTGTACCAGCGTCTGCTTTAATTTAGATGGATAATGATACAATCTTTTTAGTGAATGGAGAATAGAGAATGCCTTCTTACATATATATTTAATATGCATATCCCGTTAGCCTCCCAAAGTCTGAGGCCACCTAGCAAATTCACGGACTATATGTAGATCAGTGCTAAACAAGTAAAGGAGTTGTAAATTATCAGTCAAGAGACAATATTGATAGTAGATTTGCTACTTTTAATCTGACTGTCTTGGCTATTTTCATTCAATGTAAAAGTGATATAGCTAGAATGCTTCTGGATGTTGCTAAAGCCTGTCTGAAATGATTGGCTACCTCAGATACTCACGTTTATTACAATTCCAACACCAAACTCCACGAGAGATTTGACAACATCATAAACTCCTTTTTCTGTATTCATATACTGATATACATCTACTTTTGCAATGTTCCCTTCCACACAGTATCCGTCCCATAGTTTTACATCACGAATCTGTGAATTCACAAACACTTCGTGACTGTTCCTCCATAGCCAGTCAAGCGAGTATGCAGATTCATGTCCATCAGGCCCTGAAACAACATTGTCGCTCAGCATAAGTCATTGAGTAGCATATAGTCAATTCAAAGAATATAGAAGTTCTTAAAATAATTATAATAAATGGAATTAAAAAAAGAGTTTAAGAGATAAAAATTAGCTCTTTCAGTAGAGCAACAGACTGGAAGAATCTGGAATCCATCTCCAGTAGAGACTGGAGTTTAGTAAGTACCGAGTCTTTCCTGGAAATAAAACATGGCCAGAATGTGGCACTTCCTTGTTTCTACATGCTTTTCAATGGCACATACAGATGACTTCACCTTTGAAGAATTGAGAACTTTGCTGTTTCAGTCTTTAAAATTATATTTTATTACTTGTGAAGAAGTATCTTAGGTTGCTTTCAGTTCATGCACACATTTTCAAAAGATACCAATTCGTCTTTTTATTTATTTACTAGCTGTACCCGTGCACTCCGCTGCACTTGTTAGAAATAAATATAAAGTAATTACATAATTAAAATAGGACATCTAGTCCAGGTAACATTCGTGTTTGATAGAAGGATAAATCGTTTAATATGTTACTTAATTTAAATAATTAAAATGCGGTCATTTTGGTCCAGAGAGCACTCAGAAGTTACTTAATAACATTATAGCATTATGTCCATGTAGAGAAACTACACTTTGCAATGGTGAAATAATAATTAATTATACAAATCGGTTAATTTGGCTTTTGATATTACTTCATACAAACACAGAAACATTCTCTGTAGGCTGTGTTTCATAGTTTTCGATTGTTGTTGTCCAAGGCTCCTTATAGACGTAGTCATTTGTTTTCATTTCATTACACCGCCTTAGATGGCATTGTATTTTAATTTTAAAACTCATTTATCTCATTAAATATCAGTCCTATCAAAATTTTGCACGGAATAAAACTTATCGGAAATCATTTTTAAAGAAAAACAAAAATTAATAATAAGCGAAATATTTCGATTTATTTAATTCAGGCCCCCTTATAATCACCCTTTTAAATAACGTATTTTGAATGTCATATAGCCTAAAATCTAAGTTACAACGAACTTAATTTATATTCCAATTTTCATATAAATCGGTTCAGCCATTATCACGTGAAAAGGTAACAAACATCCAGACAGACAGAGAGATAGACATACAAACAAAAATTTCGAAAAAGCGATTTTCGGTTTCAGGGTGGTTAATTATATATGTTAGGACCAATTATTTTTGGAAAATCGAAAATTACCAGAAAAATTTCGGCAACAGATTTATTATTAGTATAGATTTTTTATCATGAATAGTATTAACTCCATAAACATGCTTCCCATACTAAATTTCAAACTGTAGACACCAGAAAGAAACAATTCTTGTAGTTTGCAATGAGGGTACCAGTTTTCATCGAATTTGCAACAGGTGAAGTCCATAGTTAAACCAGTGTTCACACCAAGGATTTATTAGCTTAAATGGAGCTAATCCAATTTCCCATTTGTACTTTGAGCTTCGCAATTGGAACAAACATTTTTATGGAAAATTTTACTGGAAAATTCAGAAAGAGGGTTATCAGAAGAAGAAAATGTTATTTGTTGCATCTTACATTTCCAGCAATTTTTCTATATCTCTCATCTAAGTATAATCAATCAATCTTCTTAATGTATCCAGCTGTTTGCTGACAACATAATAGTACATTATGCCTATAATGGTAGTAATTAAGACGCGAGTATTTTTATAAAACGAGCGCAAGCGAGTTTCATAATTTTCATACAAGCGTCTTAATTACCATTATAGTCAAGTTTCATACGACTTTTTATGCTCGACCATATTTCTAACTTGAAATTATTCACAAGTATTCATATTATTCTTATCTAACTGGGGAGCGGAAGTGGCCTTGTGCAATATCTCATAAATTGTGAGATGTGCACAGATGCGAAAGTATTGATTTTTTCCGAGGAACAAATGTCATTGACATTGATATAATCTAGAGAGTAAAATGAACATTAATCTTGATATAACCTTGAAATTGATTTAGACATTGAAAAACGAGATGACAAATTGAATTTATTTGAATATTATTTACAATTAACGCTAATTATTATAGTAACAGAACATAACCTTCTGTGACAGTATTGGATTTCCAGCCTCCGTGACGTTTTGCTAGTTGTCTTTCGATTGCATATCCGAGAATAATCGATACTTGCGCTTTCATATTGCTACAATGATTAGTGGAACAGCCGAACTTTAATGAATAGGTGTACTTTAATGAGGTCCATTAAAGGGCTGCTACCAGGTGTATAATTACTACATTTCGGCATAGTCGAGCATAAAGTCCACTATAGTCCACTCAGTTGTTTTTCATGAGAAATGAGGGGTATTTTGATCAGTGTTCATTATAGATGCCTGTTGCTAGTAGCCAGAGTTGGGGTGTAGTCAATATATACTGCAGGGCTGTGTCTTCTGCAACTGGTAAAAAATATAGTGGGACTGCGTTGGTGTTAATGCAGCTTCTGTAGGTACCTCTTTGTCATCTGAGTATAAGTAGTAAACAAATCTCTGAGCGTGTTAAGCTTGTGGCATTTCATACCTTTGACTTGAATATAGCAAGATAAAATGCATACCTTGAAATGATGACATTGAAAATACTGTTACACTCAGCAGAGAAGAGTCTATGGATTTTTATGACGAAATGATTAATTGAACCAGTGAGTGGAAAAAGGGAATAACTACATTTTTTTGCTAAATTGAACTGAGATAGCCATTTTGTTCCTCAATGATAGACTCATTGGATGAGCTGAAAAAGGGAATATTACTAACATTCTTACCCACGTAAAATCTCATGTCTGTTCTGTGTGGAGTGGAAGAAGGAAATAACTTCTGTAGTAGTTCCCTTTTCCACTCAATACTGTTCTATTACAGCTAATATTGGGAATTTTTTATAATAAACTAATAATAAGCTGCAGGAAGTAACTGATACATGTATTTTTTTTTTATTTTATTGGGTTATTTTACGACGCTGTATCAACATCTAGGTTATTTAGCGTCTGAATGAAATGAAGGTGATAATGCCGGTGAAATGAGTCCGGGGTCCAGCACCGAAAGTTACCCAGCATTTGCTCGTATTGGGTTGAGGGAAAACCCCGGAAAAAACCTCAACCAGGTAACTTGCCCCGATCGGGATTCGAACCCGGGCCACCTGGTTTCGCAGCCAGACGCGCTGACCGTTAATCCACAGGTGTGGACTGATACATGTAAACAAAGGGGGAAATGTTGTTGGGTTATTATTCGACTACATGCAGAACTTGTCACTTTCCTTTATTCGTGTACAGGAGATGTTTTATCTTCACAAGCTTTGGATATACGTACATACAGTATTCTGTATTCATAATCTTTCTAACAACAATGCATTGAAACTGCCACAGATTAACCGAACAGTAAAGCAGGAAAAGTTAATTACCATAATTGCATAAAAACACCTTTTCCAAAGCTTCCTTAGTACCGTACCGTGTTACAAAATATCTGTAGATGCAGTAACTAAAGTTTGTGTCATTATTACAGTTATATTTAAATAACTTGAAAACGATTAGACATATCTCAAAACGAAGTGCACCACTGTTTTTCTCACAAAATTTCAGATGATTTTGAGTACCTATATGACCCCCTTTCCACTTAAAATTTCAAAGTTGCATTCAAAATGGCGGCTTTTGAAATTGCTGAGAGCTAGAGTCGAATGTGTCACTGGTAGAGCATTTGGTTTTACAAATACTGGTAACACCTATAACAATCGAAAATCAAGGATGTGGAAGATAATATGGTTCCAGACTTTTGATTCACTCTGTATATTTTTTTCCATAAAATTGTAATGTGGAAGTCGTTATTAACCTGTTTAATCATCTATATACATTTTTAAAGGAGGAAAAAACTGGAGGAGAGGCTAGGAAGCTAATAAAGTATATGTATGATTATTGAGTGGAAAAAGGAAATAAGTTTTAAAATTTAAAGCAATTGTATACAAATATTAACACGGCATAGAGCAAAGTTTGGTAATATATTTCTTACAAACAATAGTGAACATTTTTACTGTTGACAACATTTAAATCAAACTTAACAGAAAAACTGTAGAAAGTTTTTTTTGTTTCCTGAAAAGTTGGGTTCAAAGTAGTTATTCCCTTTTTCCACTCACTGATTCAATTGAGGACCATTTTTGCAAAACTTGCTAACTGAAAAAACTAAATTTTATAGGAGAGACAAAACACTATAGTAAGCAAGTTTTGCTGTATCTCTCACTTATAGCAGAAAGGAAGTTTTGCAAAAACGATCACACTTTGACACACTACAATGAAGAGAAATAACCCAATTTTACTAAGACGCTTTGAACATCATGTAGAGGCCTGCCTTATGATAATGAATCCATCAAAATCTCAATTTTGCAAATTTTGCAGTTAGCAAGTTTTGCAAAAACGGTCCTCAATTAGTGTATGTATCATGATAGTGTACCATTTCTTTCTTTCGTTGTTCTATATCCGTAATGGTTAGGATTATATTAGTTTTGAAAATAAATATGTTTATGTATCTCCAGGTCGTAATATTTTTATCTGCAGTAAGGCATGTAGTTGTGTAGATATTAATTTTCAGAGGGAACTGATTAAAGCATATTGCTCTGCTTGTGCAAGGTATAAAGTTATGTTAATTCTGCAGCAATTCAAGTAGATATTTTAAGCTGCACATTTTTCATCTGAAGAATTTTTTAATTTGAGTTATAATTATGTATTATATAAGTAACTGTTATTGTTATTATTACTATGGAGAAAGTTACACAACGCAGAACTGCACGCATTGTTTTCTTCACCTGACATAATTAGGAACATTAAATCCAGACGTTTGAGATGGGCAGGGCATGTAGCACGTACGAGGCCTGTCTAAAAAGTATCCGACCTTTAGCCAGAAAAAATATTTCAAATACCTGACGGGGTTGTGACCATAATCCCCTTCAAAGTAGGCCCCTTGTGCTTGCACACACTTAGCCCACCGATCCTTCCGCTGCCGGAAACACCTCTGGAAGTCTTCTTTTGGAATGGTGTTCAGCTCCGTCGTCGCGTTCCGCATTATCTCTTCTCTACTCTCAAAACGGGATCCTTTCAGTGGTGTCTTCAATTTTGGAAACAACCAGAAGTCGCAAGGAGCCATTTCTGGAGAGTAGGGAGGTTGGCGAACGGTTGTAATTCCATGTTTGGCCAAGAAAGTGTGGATCAATTGGGATGAATGTGCGGGGGCGTTGTCGTGATGCAAGTGCCAGTTGTTCCCCGTCCACATGTCTGGTCTTTCGCGCCGAACTGAATCACGGAGTCGCCGGAGAACATCGTGATAGTACTCCTTTGTCACCGTTTGTCCTTCCGATGCGTATTCGTGATGCACAATTCCACGGACATCAAAGAAAACAGTCAGCATCACCTTGATTTTGCTTCGCACCTGCCGCACTTTCTTCGGTCTTGGAGACTCGGGATGCTTCCATTGCGACGACTGTCTTTTTGTTTCTGGGTCGTACCCGTACACCCATGACTCATCTCCAGTTATTACGGTGTTCAGAAACCCAGGATCAGTGTTGGCGGTGTCCAGAAGGTCCTGTGCAACGTCACGACGGAGGTCTTTTTGTTCCGGGGACAACAACTTGGGCACGAATTTCGCAGCCACTCGGTTCATGTTCAAATCATCACGCAAAATTGCATGTGCCGAATCTTTACTCACTCCAACCTCTTCGGCAATCTCCCGCATGGTCAAACGACGATCTGCCATCACCAAATTTCGCACCCTCTCAACAACAGCTGCACTCCGAGCAGTTTGGGGCCTGCCACAATGCTGCTCACTCTCCGCTGATGTGCGGCCATCTTTGAATCGGTTGAACCACTCCTTAATTTGTGTTACACCCATCGCATCTTCCCCAAACACCTGCTGAATCTTACGAATTGTTTGACTTTGAGAATCACCAAGCTTTTGACAAAATTTGATGCAGTATCTTTGCTCAATTCGTTCAGTCATCTTGCGAGAAAACTAAATCCGACAAACACTTAGAACAGCACCTTACTTGGCGACCACCAGCCAGTGACTGGCACAAGCGAATGTGGTGAAAAAATTCAAGCATGTGCATTACGGTTCCTCCTTCCACCGTGCACATTGGCGCCGCCTTAGAATCACTACTTCGCGCGGGAAAATTTAAGGTCGGATACTTTTTAGACAGACCTCGTATGGGCGAATCCAGAAATGCATATAGAGTGTTAGTTGAGAGATCGGAGGGAAAAAGACCTTTGGGGAGGCCGAGACATAGATGGGAGGATAATATTAAAATGGATTTGAGGGAGGTGGGATATGATGATAGTGACTGGATTAATCTTGCATAGTATAGTGACCGATGGCAGGCTTATATGAGGGCGGCAATGAACCTCCGGGTTCCTTAAAAGCCATTTGTAAGTAAGTAAGAGTTATAATTATGTAAGTGGTAATTTTTGTGATGTGAGCATTTTTGGAGACATATCGACCTTATAATTTCATTTATCACTTCGTCTTATATGAGACTGCAAATAAAAACGAAAATTATTGTTACAGTCTATTTTAATCAACTCTTTAATATAAATAATTCAAATCATCCGTCCTCAAGTGAGGTTGACCACTGGGATCCGGAATTAACAAACATAAAAGATAAAGGGAAATGAAACGAGCAAAATAATGATTCGATTTGTACATTAAAACAAAAATTTACGTGTTAACATATAGATGATAGTGTAGAATTTGAAGAGAGGCCTTCAGAATTTCCATTACAATCTTCTGAACCTCATAAAAAGGAATTTGAAAGGATTTAAGAATATCACATGTAAATTTTGGTAAACAACCCCTCGCTCCAAATAGTAAGCCTGTAACATCCCAGTTGTAAAACGAAATGCCATATTTTTCACTGAGGTATGGAAGACAAGCTCGCTTGTCATCATTTATCTGCAGTGCTTGATTCTTGTCTCATTCAAAGCAAATCGTAGGGTCTAAGATCATTGCTTTCTAGGTTCTTCTATTGATAGCAATTATATCGACTCTTCTATGAGAATCATCTTCAGACACGCAATGAATCTCCTCATGTACTTCCCATCCTCTGTTTCTTAGCAGGTTGGCAATTGCTGTACGGGCACGATGGTGTCTGTTGTTACGCAGTAGCTCTCCCTCCTTACAGAACCCCTTACATCTTATATCAAATAAAAAAACCTTAATTTATACATAAAAATTATCGTTTGAATTGACTTGTAGATAAGGATATGAGAAAATCCATGAAATAGTTTTGGAGACAGAAGGCATGCTGAAAATGACTTATCTGATACCGAAAAGTGTATAATACGTAAAAATTTGAATCGATTTTTTGCAGCGTGACAAAATCATCTCTTTATTCAATGTTATGTCTTATTTAATTAACGACGCTCGCAACTGCAGAGGTTATATCAGCATCGCCAGATGTGCCGGAATTTTGTCCCGCAGGAGTTCTTTTACATGCCAGTAAATCTACTGACATGAGCCTGTCGCATTTAAGCACGCTTAAATGCCATCGACCTGGCCTGGGATCAAACCCGCAACCTTGGGCATAGAAGGCCAGCGCTATACCAACTCGTCAACCAGGTCGACATTATCTCTATATCCTTAGTATAAAGAGATAATTTAGATGAGACGCAATAGGCCTTATTCTCGTTCTGCAATAAAAGTTAGTTAATAAAAAATTATATTTTATAACTTTTCAAAGAACTGCAAAACCTGAAGGTGTATAATGTAGTGAGATTCAGAAAAAGTGTAACTGCAGTAGAACATTTTACCCAACATTAAAGTAAGTTATTAAGCTAATTGTGTTCTTGACTTACATAATGTAAGTAGTTCTTCTCCCTGTATCGAACTTCTTTTTGGTTGAATGTTCAGAGGTATGTCCAAAATATCAAGATTTCTCTGATGTGTGGTGTGATTGTAGCAGGTATTGCAGCTATAATATAAAGTTAAAATTACACAACTGTTAACTTTTTACATTATGTTTCATGTCAGTGTCGTGAAAATATTACACATCGAGCCAGAAAAACTTAACAGTCTAGAACAATATGCAATTTACAAACATACGTCCCAGTACATCCTGAACACACAACTCAATTTCAAAACACACACCCTTTTCGACACAATCATGAACACACTCCAGCACAGTAAATCGGAAGATAGTGCGTCCCCTTCATTAGGCTTTGGACAATGAAGAATGCCACTTCGAAACTAGTCAGTCAAGTAATTTCCAATGTTATCACTAGGGAGCGGATTTTTATGTACTAAAAAATTTAAATATATTTATTTTTTATGTGCTAAAAAGTACGAAAATATTTGCTAAAAATAAAAAAAATATTTTGTTTTAAATATGACAAAAATACCTTACTTAGCTTGAAAAAAAAATGTTACTAGGTACTCACCGACCACACTTGAGTGCTAGTAGTTGGCTGAGAACAGCAGTGAACAACAAAGGTCATCTCCAAATTCTCCATCACAAATGCATGCCGATTATCTCTGAACAACGACTTATACTGTGAAAACGATCTTTCCGCATCACAGGACGTCAGACGTGCATATTTAAAGAGAGGAATGTCACAAACACAAACACCGTCAACTTCGCCTACAGGCACACCCTCCAATACTTGAGCAACTTTACACATTTTTTTATATCCACTGTTTTTCCCAAACACATTCTGGAATTTGTCCCTTAGTAATTGTGCTTCTGAACCTGGTAGCGAGTCTAGTTTAATTTCTACAGCACGCACCTCCCTGTTTCAGACAACAGGCTTTTGGATGTTTCGAGTTTTTTTATGGCGTCACACAAAAAGCTTAAATTTGCTAATAGCAAAGCCAAATCGTTTTTTAAATAACCATTTTTCAGTATAATTGCCTAGCAGTTCTCAGAACTTGAGGCGAAACTATTACGAAAATGGATCACGGATACATCACACAGCGCTTAGAAACACGAAGCAACCAATAATTCTTAAAAAGATAACGTACTTCTGAGTGATATAATTGATTTAGTTTTAAAATATTTAAAAGTTCTTGTAAAAAAATTATTTAAGTAAAAAAACTCCAAGATTTATGTGTTTATAATAGATTTCCTGAAAATATGTATTTACATAATTTTTTTGTGAAAATATGTGTTTTTATGAGAAATAAAATTCGGGTTTTAAACCTGAAACTTCATGTTCGGAATTTTTAGCTTTGTTAATTGTGTTTTATCACACGCAAAAAGAATATTTAATCACATAGGAATCCGCTCCTTAGTTATCACAGTAAAGAAGTTGTAAAATTAATCAGTGATTATATAATTGTATATAGAACAATGAAGCATTATTATTAAATTGTTTTAGTAAACTATTTTCCACATCAATCAGCATTGTGGAGTGTGGACCACTAATTAAATTTAATTGAAAACATTTTGTTCTGTACTATGTAAAGATTTTCTCCATTGGAATACAGCGGAGGCCATTGTTACACTTACCGGCAGTGATCACGCAGCCATACGTAATTTAGTTTTATAGATCGTGGCCACGAGACGTGGGACACTTCTAAATATGTCTGTTGTATGTTGATTTTGCCTGTAATAAATAATTATTTAACACAAGATAAATACAGTCCAATATTAGATCAACTAGTGGATTTACTCTCATGAATTTGGATTACAAAATTCTCTCCGATTTTATTTTTTAGCAATTACTATGACTGATGGAGGGAGAGAATTGAAAATTATTAGTGTGGTTTTTGTTTATGTAAATATACAATCAATCAAAAATTTTGTCTCCGTCAATTTTTAGAAAGAACACTAAAGTTTGAAATCAGCACCTAGATGGTTATACGCTATTAAGAAATGACTAAATAAACAAGGGGGCAGCATTGTTATATATGTTTTCTCCAGTTGATACTATTGCTAATATTAAGTCTATGTGATTAATTCCTGAATATGCTAACATTTCTAGAATCTTTTGTCTCGGTTGATTCTAGGCTCAGTTTATTATATAGAGGGTGGACTGCTCGAATGTACCTAATTTCAATTGTATGTAACTGGTGAACTGTTGAAGATAGAACCTTACGGTAACGTTTATATGAAAGGAAAACTCAACAAGTTTCGAATCCTGTCGGTAGATGGTGCGCAGACACTGTTTCTTTTTGTAGATTGTATCGATTGTCAAAATGGCGACACCGCACATGAAAGTGCAAACTGTGTTGTGGTATGCGGAGTTTAAATCAATTGTTAGAGTTCAAAGCCAGTATCTGCGAGTGTTTAACCATGATGCTCCAACTGCTAAAAGCATTAAGAAGTGGCACGATACATTTTAAGCTACAGGATCGGTATAGCATGGTGGTGGTCGTAGAACATCCGACGAAATGGTTGCCAATGTTCAAGCCACGTATGAGCGAAGCCCGCGGAAGTCATTAAGAAGATCTTCGCGGGAACTCCAAGTACCAAAATCAACATTGCAACGAATTGTCCACAAATGTCTCAAACTACGCATACAAATTGCAGTTAATGCAATGTCTGGAGCCGGGTGACAAACCCAAACGAGTGGAATTCGCCAATACGATGCTAGACCGTCTCGGCGCTGATCCTGATTTTATGTCCAAGATTTCTTTCTCTGGGGCTACGTCAAAGATAAAGTGTACGCCACTTCAGTCAGAGACCTTCGTGATCTTCGGGAGCGCATCATAGAGGCTATTGAGAGCATTCCAGAAGACATGCTCCAACATGCTTGGCAAGAAATCGTTCATCGCCTCGATATCGTCACAGTGACAGCTGGAGCTCACGTAGAGATATGATGATGTGCATATCGAAACTTGTTGAGTTTTCCTTTCATATAAACATTACCGTAAGGTTCTATCTTCAACTGTCCACCAGTCACATACAATTGAAATTAGGTACATTCGAGCAGTCCACCCTGTATACTCTTTTCACGAGTAATGTGACAAATATTCCATAGTGGGACAACCTGCTGTCTTTCCAGCCTGTGTTGTCTTGACATGCATATTTTCATGGTCAGATGTTCTTGTAAAACTGCAGAGTCGATGTTGCCAAAGAACTACATTAGGAGTACAGGATCTATTTCCTTTATGTCGAAGCAGGTGCCTGCATGCAAGTTGTAACAGCTGCCTTCTCATGATGGAAACTGAAAAAAAGAAAAAAAAATCCTGAATTAATGAATTAAATTTTTTACGTAAATCACATAATAAATTTCTGTTGTATTTGGTCAAAACATGATAACTCCAAAAAGCTTTAAATGTCATATATATTATTTTAATGTACCGAAGTACATATGATATTTCCATGCAGATATTCTGCGTCATCATACAGTGAAAGAGTAATGGAACGGAGAAAAATTCTCTCCGGCGCTGGGATTTGAACCCGTGTTTTCAGCTCTACGTGCTGATGCTTTATCCACTAAGCCACACCGGATACCCATCCCGGCGTCGGACAGAATCGTCTCAGTTTAAGTTCCAACTCTTGGGTTCCCTCTAGTGGCCGCCCTCTGCACTACGTCATAGATGTCTATGAACCTAGGACTGAAGTCCACACATGTGCTGAGGTGCACTCGTTATGAGTGACTAGTTGGCCGGGATCCGACGGAATAAGTGCCGTCTTAAAAAGTGATTTACGCATATCATATATATTATTTTAATGTACTGAAGTACATATGATATTTCCATGCAGATATTCTGCGTCATCATACGATGAAGGAGTAATGGAACAGAGTGCACCTCAGCACATGTGTGGACTTCAGTCCTACATTCATAGACATCCATGACGTAGTGCAGAGGGCGGCCACTAGAGGGAACCCAAAAGTTGGAACTTAAACTGAGACGATTCTGTCCGACGCCGGGATGGGTATCCGGTGTGGCTTAGTGGATAAAGCATCAGCATGTAGAGCTGAAAACCCAGGTTCAAATCCCGGCGCCGGAGAGAATTTTTCTCCGTTCCATTACTCTTTCATCGTTTAAATGTCATATTGGATTGTCTGATAAGCCAATGTTACTATATATAATAATTTAATAACTTATTTAAAAAATATATATTAACATCACTTTTCGCACAAATAACAAGTTAAACAATATTATCTCCAACAAATTACACAATAGACAGAAACACGTGAATGGGGACATATACATGGTTAACTGCAAGAATTGTTCCAAAAAATGCAGAGTCCGCCCAAAAAAATATATACACTCTTTGTCAGACTGTATCGAGATATTGATATTGTCAATTGATTTGAATTACGAGTATGTTGTAGTATGGTCTTTCGTTCAACAGATGTCGGTACTTTCACCACGATAGTGAGAAAACAAAATGGCTGGAGCACGCTTGACGTTCGAGCAGCAAAAATGCATTCTGAATTGGTTTATGAGGTTTGATAATGAAGTGCAGCGTCAATGGAGGCGGGAGTATGAAACAGAACCCCCAACCCGCCTAACAATTAAACGCATTACTGACAAGTTTGAGGCCTGGTTGGCGAGTTGTTATAGCGCTGGCCTTCTATGCCCAAGATTGCGGGTTCGATCCCGGGCTAGGTCGATGGCATTTAAGTGTGCTTAAATGCTACAGGCTCATGTCAGTAGATTTACTGGCATGTAAAAGAATTCCTGCGGGACAAAATTCCGGCACATCCGGCGACGCTGATATAACCTCTGCAGTTGCGAGCGTCGTTAAATAAAACATAACATTTAACATTTCTGTAGGTGAATTCATGACATTCAACAATACTGGATGAATACTTCTGTCTTATATTAAGTGTCGATATTAACCCTTGTGTTGTACTAGTATAATGTAACAGGCTTCTGTATACTATACATATTTCAACTATACTAACTAGAGTGCGACTATGAATTAAGACTTTGTATGACTGTTAAGATTTTTTATTGACATGTTCCATATTCTAGCTGTGAAGCGATATACGAAAACTATGGAATGTTAATAAATTGAATACAATACTTGTAGGCCTATTACCTTTTTACGGGTTATATATAATAGGTGCTTAACATTGGCTTAATGTGACAATTTTACACAGAAGGGTATAGTTCATATTCGTTATCTATACTAATAACAAATCTATAGCCAAAATTTTTCTGGTAATTTTCGATTTTCCAAAAATAATTGGTGTTAACATGTATAATTAACCATCCCGAAACCGAAAATCGCTTTTTAGAAATTTTTGTTTGTATGTCTGTCTGTCTGTCTGTCTGTCTGGATGTTTGTTACCTTTTCACGCGTTAATGGCTGAACCGATTTATATGAAAATTGGAATATAAATTAAGTTCGTTGTAACTTAGATTTTAGGCTATATGGCATTCAAAATACTTTATTTAAAAGGGGGGTTATAAGGGGGCTTGAATTAAATAAATCGAAATATCTCCCTTATTATTAATTCTCATGAAAAATGTTACATAATAAAAGTTTCTTTAAAAATAATTTCAGATAAGTCTTATTCTATACAAAATTTTGATAGGACTGATATTTAATGAGATAAATGAGTTTTAAAATTACAATAACAATGCCGTCTAAGGCGCTGTACTGAAATAAAAACAAATGACTTCGTCTATAAGGGGCCTTGGACAACAGCAATCGAAAGCTATTAAACATAGCCTACAGAGAATGTTTCTGTGTTTGTATGAAGTAATATCGGAAGATAATTAATTGTTTAATTATTATTTCACCATTGGAAATTGTAGTTTCTCTAGATGGACATAATTCTACAATGTTATTACAGTAACTTCTGAAACATATAGCAAGTAATATAAATTATACACATTAAAACTAAATGATATGTCAATCTTCATTAAACTATGGTTGCATGTAATAACAATAAATTAAGAAACATGTTAAAGGAATTGTCATTGCACCAAATGATTGCTCTCTGGACCAAAATGATCGCATTTTAATTATTTAAATACAATTTAAATTAAGTAACATATTAAACGATTTATCCTTCTATCAAACACGAATGTTCCCTGGATCAAATGTCCTATTTTAATTATGTAATTACTTTATATTTATTTCTAACGGGTGCAGCGGAGCGCACGGGTACGGCTAGTGTTTTATATTAAAATATTTAATATTTTTAAGTTAATGACTATATTAACATTTAGTGGTATTAAAACAAATATAAAGAAATTAAAGCTTTATTTCTTTAATTTACCTCGTTTTTCTGTGTTCTCTTTTACATAGACTGCCCCTTTTTTAAACTAAGATCTGAATTACTGTTTTTTTTGGGCCTATCTCCTTCCCCGGGGGTGGGGGGGGGGGAAGATCTGAACTGAACACTGCAACCAAGTCCATGTGTTCTGCATTCCTTCCAAGTTACAAAGCCAGGACGCGAATAGTAGCATATGCACATTGTTGATTTTTTTTAATATGCCCTCGGTTATTTAAACGCTGCTGTATTGTATTGTATTGTATTTTATTTTATTTATTAACATTCCATGGTATTCATACATTGCTTTACAGCTAGAATATGGAACAAGTCAAAAAACTTAATACTATTATAAAGTCTTAATTTACAATCACAGTTTAGTTGAAATATATATATAGACGAGGTTTACAATATAGTCTACTAGTACAACACAAAGTTTTAGTATCAATTTCATGAAGCGTTATTGAATGTCATGAATTGACCTACAGAATAGAAGGCGTGAGAAATTAGGTACTTCTTTAATTTGGCCCTAAATAATTTTATGTTTTGAGTTTCATTTTTTATATCGATAGGGAGGCTATTAAAAATGTTTAGTGCCATATAACGCACTCCTTTTTGATACCACGATAGACTTGCCGATGGAGTATGAAAGTCATTTTTTGACGTGTATTTATGCTGTGAACTGTTGAATTAGTTACAAAGTTTTCACGATTACATACGAGGAAGATTATTAATGAAAAGATATACTGACAAGCCTTGGGCATTATTTGTAGTTTTTTGAAAATAGTCCTACAAGATTCCCTAGATTTGGCACCTACTATTATTCTAATTACTCTTTTTTTGTAATCGAAATATATTGTTACTATCTGTGGAATTTCCCCAGAATATTATTCCAAAACTCATTACCGAGTGGAAGTATGCAAAGTATATTGTTTTTAAGGTATTGATATTTACTATCTTTTGCATAGATCTAATAGCAAAACAAGCTGAATTTAGTTTGGGGGTATTTCTTTAATATGATTTTTCCAATTTAACACATCGATTTTTAAGCCAAGAAATTTGGTTGTTGTTGTTTCTGATAGGGATCTATTGTTAATTATTGCGCTAGAAATTTGCGACGTTGAATTTGCACAGGATTTAAATTGAATTATGTTATGTTATGTTGTATCAACTACCAGGTTATTTAGCGTCGATGGGATTGCTGATAGTGAGATGATATTTGGCGGGGTGAGGCCAAGGATTCACCATAGATTACCTGACACTTGCCTTACGGTTGGTAAAAACTTCGGAAAAACCTAACCAGATAATCAGCCCAAGTGGGAATCGAACCCGCGCGCAAGCAAGAGCCTTAGCTGAGGTGACTCTTGCTACTTTTACGATTTACTCTCATCCAAATGGGAAATCACAAGAATATTCAGTAAACGGCATTGAAAGGACAAAGAACGGTCCAATCCAGCGTCTGTTTTCCTTGTCTGTTTTCATTCTCTCCTTTCAACGTAAGGATACATGTCTGCCGTAGAAGTAGGCCGAGTGATTGTTAATCGTGACGTAATACTGCTTGTGTTTTTCCCGTGTCGTCACGCAAAAGAATAATTGGCATCCTGTTTCCTTGGCCATCTCCGTGTGACAGCATTTTGAACACATCTTCGGTGAGAGATGGAAGAAAACATTTAACGAGCTGTGCATTTTGTGTATCGCATAGAATAGTCTACTGTTCACTGAGTGGTCGTAGTTCAAGGTGAATTACCTAATGTAATAGCGTATCATTCGTCGATCGGGACTGGAGGAAGAAAGTGTTGGAAATTCAGTGTGAGAGTTTTATTGTAATTATAGGCCTGTGTTTACGAATGATCTTCAAAGGAGTTTCGTTTTAAATCGACCATGGATATCAGCATGGCGATGCCTTGGCCATCTAGTTCAACAACGAGGTGTGTTACACTCGTACATAACCTCTGTATCGCCATCCTGCTCACAGCATCTGCATGGCCGTCAGCCACTGGAAATGACTTCACGTGTGGCAGCATCACAGAAACGGAATTGAGTCCGTACAAACATTGTGCGTATGATTTGAACAGTGAACGGTCTGTGATATGCGAGATGCAGAATGTGATTGTTGATACCGTGTCTATAAAATACTTATTCTATCTCCATATAAGATTTAATTTTACTATAATTGATAAATATGGAACCAACGATGCAGCATATGACACTGCAAACAACAGCTCTGAAGACGTCTCGTTTTGCTTGGGTTTATCTAGTGTTCACGTTAGCAAGGTATACGGCAGAGACCCCTGGAAGAATGCAACCCTGGGCCTGCTTCCAAAATTGGGAGTGATATTTATTGATGAGATCAAGAAAGGATACGTGCATGCGACATTCAATTCGAGTATTCCCGTAGCGTTCTTGGATTTGAATAGGGAATGTTGGTTGAAAGAGAGGTAAGTACATAAATTAATATTGTGTATTTATACAGTGGCTGTTTACTGAATGTGACTGAGTGGTCAGACATTCGGCGTGTTAGGGTACGTACACGTTGGAGCAACGATAAACTATAAAAGAAACGATCTAGCGACGCTTTGGTATTATCAAAGAATCAAGTGTTCATATCGGAGCAACGAGGACGCGGGAAGCGAACATTTTGATTTATCAGTAGAAGATATTCTGTGCATCCATTTAATGAAAGAAGATATGTAGGAAATATCAGCTGCTAAGTTCAAGGTTAACATAACTTAAATACGTACAAAATTAAACCCGTTTCTCATCCCAAAGATAGTATAAATTCGTTGTATTGTGATTGGTTCTTGTGATCACATAACATATGACGAATAAATACACAACTGATCAATTTGCCAATATCTACAATAATATTAATTTAATATGCCGAAATAATAATAAATCGATTAATATTCGGATATATTGATAACCACCGGTAATTATATAGATTAATATTGTCTTAATCAGAGATCATATAAACGACAAGAGCGAAGAAAATGGAACTTTGCTTTTTCGTCGGTTTTATCGTGTAGGCCTATCTTCGCTTTCATCGTTACCCCAATATGCATACCTCAATGACAATGCATGCTTCAATTGCCTCTGATATAGCATCACTGCTTCTTTTATCGTGTATCTTCGCTTTTATCGTTACTCCAATATGCACACCTCAATGACAATGCATGCTTCAATTCTCTCTGATATAGCATCACTGCTTCTTTTATCGTGTATCTTCGCTTTTATCGTTACTCCAATATGCACACCTCAATGATAATGCATGCTTCAATTCTCTCTGATATAGCATCACTGCTTCTTTTATCGTGTATCTTCGCTTTTATCGTTACTCCAATATGCACATCTCAATGACAATGCATGCTTCAATTCTCTCTGATATAGCATCACTGCTTCTTTTATCGTGTATCTTCGCTTTTATCGTTACTCCAATATGCACACCTCAATGACAATGCATGCTTCAATTCTCTCTGATATAGCATCACTGCTTCTTTTATCGTGTATCTTCGCTTTTATCGTTACTCCAATATGCACACCTCAATGACAATGCATGCTTCAATTCTCTCTGATATAGCATCGCTGCTTCTTTTATCGTGTATCTTCGCTTTTATCGTTACTCCAATATGCACACCTCAATGACAATGCATGCTTCAATTCTCCCTGATATAGCATCACTGCTTCTTTTATCGTTTATCGTCGCTCCAACGTGTACGTACCCTTACGCAGGCGGTCAGGGTTCGAGTACCGGTCTGGCTTGGGATTTTTCATGTGAAAAGGTTGTAATCGGGGTTCTTCCATTTCTGCACATTAGGCATCTACATTATTCCGTCAACATTTCTCCATTCCAAAGCATTCCAAAGTTGGTTACGTACGGAGAAGACTTGCCTAGGGAAGTGTGGGCAGAGAACCTTAGTGTAGTCAGCCGGTGTGACTTGGGAATGTTCCTGGCTTGGGGGTTAGCGCAAGGTCATAGTACCCTCAATTCAGAGGTGAGGCAAACCAAAGTTGAAGTTGTTAGATGACGTTTGTTGTGGTTGTAAATAGTTCCAGCGCGTACAGTCTTAGAAAAAAGTTTTGTCGCAGAAAGGAGGCAGTGCGCATGCACCTGGTTCACAAGAGAACGACTAGTTGAGGTAATAAAATTAGTTTTGTTTCGTTGTATGTCTGATCATGCGCAGTGTCTCCTTTCTGGGGCTTATAAACTATCTGTGCGACATAACTTTTATCTAAGACTATGTAGTCACTCCTTTGCCCTTAGCTTTATTTTCGTCTCCACATAAGACTATTTTACCACTAATATTTCTATACCGATATATCTTTAGAAATGAAGATATTTGTGCATTGTTCGTTGACAGTCTCTTATTTAAGTTAGAGTTAGTGCAGTTGAATTGTAAGTAATGCATAAAAAAAAAAAAATTAGAAATTTCCTTCCGTTGCTTCTCAAGAAGAATTTAGTGCAGTCGCTCTTGATGCATCATTTTGATTACTGTGACACTCTCTACACTGACCTTAACATGAGACTGATAGACTACAGCGTGTTCATAATGCATGCGTTCGATTTATTTGCAACCTCCGTACATCTGACCGTATCACACCTTCACTGAATATGCTGTCCTGGGCCCGTCTCAAAGAGCGAAGAACTATTCACTCACTTTACTCTTCAATATTCTTCAAACCTCTAACCCTAGCTACTTAGCTTCTCGTTTTCAACATTTGTCCTCATATCACGAAATAGATACTCGCTCACAACACCATATCACACTCTCCATTCCTAAACACAGAACATCCTTCTACTCTTCATCTTTCACGGTCTCTTCAGCTCATCTCTGGAACTCTCTACCACAACATGTCAGAGACCGTCGGACATTGTCTAGTTTCAAAAATAAATTAAAATTACACTTTTTGAATTAGATTCCTTTCAGTTATAAGCCCTCTTCTCTGCCATAGTTTTGTAAAAATATAGGCTATATATTTCTTTTTCCTTCCTTTCCCCTTTTAGTTCTCTTTATCAGTCGATTAATTTATTATCATAGCCTTTTTATCGTGAATTTTATTTAATTTTCGTATTTCTTTTCTTTTTATTACTATTTTATTACATTCCATTTTGATATATTCTTCCTTACGTTTTTCCATATTAACCATTTGTACTAAATGAGTTGCTTTCACTATATTCCAATGTATTTTACTTTCTTTTTTTTTATTATGGTATTATTTTCATGTTGTTTAGTGTCGATTTTATTATGCTATTATTATTATTATTATTATTATTATTATTATTATTATTATTATTATTATTATTTATAATATGTTAGTATTCTGTTCTCTAACTTTTTGTTAAATTTTCACTGATTGTATACTTTGTGACCTGGTAGAGTGTAAGAGAAGGCCCTATGGCCTTAACTCTGCCAGTATAAATAAAGAATTACTATTATTAAAATTCTTACATAGGTACTTCTTAACGTATTATTTCAGCATTAAAAGTATGTTATTACTGTGTACTGTGAATTCGTAATGTTCGGTATTATTATTATTATTATTATTATTATTATTATTATTATTATTATTATTAACTTGTTTTATAATATACGAGAATATTCTGAAGAAAAATGATAATAGGCCTTTAATCCCCCCCTCCCATTCCTTGGTAAAGTAGTAAACCATGTTGTAGCTCTTCTTCATATTGAAGTCGAAGTCTTACAAACTGGTTAATTTTTCCTGCAATGTATGTTTGTGTATTCGGCATATAAGTTTACCGTTTTTCCTTGAGTCCATCGAGGCGAGTGGATCCCCGGACTGAATGTGATGACGCAATACGAACGCGATCTGCGAAGGTAACTACAGTACAGTCTGGTGTAGGTTGAAGCGCGTGATGGAGGTAAAGGCAATAAAATTGTTCATGAACAAGCTCGGCGTATAGTTTACATTTGCTACGTTTCTATGGAGTATTCAAATCGATTTGTTACTCTATCAGGCGCGTGGGGACACTTATAATCTAATATGAAATAACATTTGATCAAGGCCGTGACTAAACGTCGGTTTCTATAAGTTACTAAAGCGAGAGAGAAATGTAACATTTTTTCCCTAGGGGGAAAATGTACTGCTCTCCCTAGAGGAGATCGTTCTTCGAATTGCGTATCTGAACAATCAGCGACGAACCTGTATCGTCAATGTCGTTGATTTTCAAATTCGTCAACTCGTCTGAACGACATGCACCAGCTATTCAAAAAACCAAAAGTCACTATTACCCAAATGCCAACAATATTACCTCTAGCCTACATGTTTTGCAGCGATCTAACCTAATTTATAATATACTAATTACCTTAACCAACAAATACACGTCGTCAACAAGGAAGTTTGAACATCATCCCTGGACAATACTTCAGATTTTCTTGCATGATACGCAACTGAATTCCTCTTTAACAATGCAATAATTTTTCCATATTTACTAATGTCAATGTTAACATTTACCATTAAACAAGATCTTAACATAGAATGTTGTGCCCATTTCTTCTTTTGAAAATTAAAATACATATTTTAGAATTTATTGTTGTATCGAAATTATTTCCGATGTGGCAAAAGGACGAATATACATATTTAGACCAAAATCTTACGTAAATTGTATCAATTATAAGCCAACTAGTGGCTTGTGCAGCAAATGCTGCTGCAAACTAAGTTCGTTAGACGTTCAAATAAAAATGTTTCAGATTTATTTTCAATGAAGAATACTTGTCTTTTTGACAGATAGTTATTTGCTTCCATAATAATGAAACATACTCCCTCTGAATGGATTTTTTTAGGCCAAATACTTTTTCTTGAACCTATCCAACTTCAGTTTTTGAGTTTCAACGCGAAAACGCAAGTATCAATGTCAGGACGATAGCAGTAGCTATTTCAGGTCATTGTGGATTGTAGGCAAAAGTTAAAAAAAATGTCAGGTTTGCTAAGCTTTCGAACAATAGCATTTTCGTATAGCTGCTGCATGTAGAACTTGAAATGTAGAGCGTAAAATCATTTTATCCTACTAAGAGATCTTGCTGAAATGATCTGGAGACTACAAAATTTTCTAGGCCTCTTATTTTATCAGTAAGTAATACCTTTTTATCTTTCCTTAGGAACTGTAATTTTTGCGCTCTCTCGAGCCAATACTGAAGGAAATGACACATATCAATATCTACACTACACCGCCATTACTTACTTACTGGCTTTTAAGGAACCCGGAGGTTCATTGCCGCCCTCACATAAGTCCGCCATTGGTCCCTATCCTGAGCTACACCGCCATTAAAAAGACCCAACCCCACTGGGTTAATTAGTATAAAAATATTTGATTTTTAATAACAATATTATTATCTTAAGTTTTGTAGTTATATATAGCAGTCACTCAGTAAATTATAGAAATGAAGATCTAAATTAAGATATTCTCTACATTTACTTACATAACCTGAAAACGTTTCACTTTCATGTCATCAATATAGCATCAATATTATGTACAATTAATGAAGAATAGACGCATCATGATATTAACTATAATAATATTTAATTTCTAATGGTAATAATGTCATCAAACCACCTTAAGTTTCGTAGATTTGAATATCCAATACACAGCTGTACTCAGAAAATTATACACTGCAGAATCAGTTTTTAATAACAAATTGAATTGAGCTCTAAATATGTCGGCAATCCTGCAGGTCGTGTAATGACCTATTGTTTATTGTAGTGTGTGTTTTGTTCTGAAATTCAATCAAGTCGGCAGTGATTCAACAAAATTAGTTCTCAAAACTGACAACAGATAGATTTTGGAAAATAGGAAAATTATGTAGGAAAATTGACATTTCACTGAAAACTACTACTTTTCCGAAAAACTTTGGATGCCAGGCATGAAAATGAGGGGTCACTCATTAAAATCCGTTCAGCCGTTTTCCCGTAATTTCCATTACCAGTTCAAATTATATATATATATAGATATTAAATAAACAATTCTCGTGACGTCATTGTTATAGCAACCTCATAAACATGCATTGTTAGTAGAGGCGCCATTTTCAAACCATGGCTTTTAATTTACGCATATTATATGACTCTTGTAGAGATATTGAAAGTTGCATAGATGTCTGTGTCGCCCACAAATTATTGCCCAGCAAAGAAAATAAGAAGCGTATTGATTGTGGTGCCGAAGGAAAAGTGGTGTGGCAGAAGAGAAATAAGTATAAAAATGTGCCGTATTGCTTGAAGTGCAGTAGTTGTCACAAAGAAAGTGCAATTCTTTCGCTCTTCCCGTGAAATACACCAACAAGGCATTTTCTGAATACATTTGTACATTCTTCAATAAACACCATTCTTTAAAACGAGTGTATGCACTTATCTTCTGGGTTTTTTCGTCAGTAAACCAGAAACTGACTCACTAGCAGCATACGTTATTCCTTTTAGCTCTTCAAAACTATCCATTTTGCATTGCACATACAAATTCTAACAATATAAACAGAAGAACGCTGCTATGAATTTTTTCTATGCATCAGTGCATATGCCCTCACATTCACAGCTGTCATTTAGCTCCAGTAGCATATTCCTTAGTATCATCTCCTCTTCTGTTAACAACGCCGTATTCAACAGCAAATCTTATGCACTTTATTCTCCTTCCTCCTACTATCACTCCTCCCATGTTCTGAAAACAGTTCTTTACTAAATCCTCCAAGTAGATGTGTTGAACAGGGTAGGTGATAAAGGGCATCCTTGACGTACTCCTCTCCCAATTTCACTTCCTTTTGACATGTTTTTCTCCTATCCTGACTTTAACTCGTTTCATATAAAGATTATTGAACAGTCTTATCTCTTTCCAATCCAAACCAATTTTCTTTAGGATTCCCATCAACTTATTCTAATCCACTCTGTCAAACGTCTTTTCTACATACAGTACACTTCTTTATTCTTCTCTAGGTATCTTTCACCGATTGTCCGTAGCAGTTCAGTTGCATCTGTCGTACCTTTTCCCTTCCTGACGCCAAACTGCTCTTCTTCCAACTGTTCTTCCATCTTAGAATATACACGTCGAGTATTCGCAAGGGAATCTTCGCCGAGTGCGATATGAGACTGATAGTCTTGAACTCCTTAAATTTATGGTACTTAAATATACGGCAATAAAAAAAATATATATGATATTTAGACAATATTCCATAGTGACAATGCTTCAGGACGCGCGTGCTAGATGCTTAGTGCTTCAGTTGTTCTCAACGGACTGTACCGCGGACTGACCGTGGCCTCCGGACAGACACGTTCGTTAGATGGCGCTCCAGGCACGGACTTAATAAATACCTGCGCTTCCAGGTTGCAAAGTCCTCTCGCCTCGGTCGACTAACTCAGACTTTCAAGAGGTGCAACCACAGATATAGAGCATTTAGACTGGCTAAGGGCCGCATTCATAAGCGAGACTTTGGATGAAGACTTCTCAAAATCGAGTTTCGTAGTAAAGTTTAACTTTGTGCGAGATCGTGCATATTTGCTTGTTTTCCGCACAGAACCAATACGCGGTAAGTGTGAAATACCACATTCAGTATTCCCAACGTAGCACACATAACAATTTCCCTCTTCTTACCGCTTAAGCGCGACATTCATTTTACTGCTTTAAGCTTTTAACATATTATTTTTAGAGACGTTTAACATAGTAATAATTATAAATTGGAAACTTACCACTGCAATTTCACCTAAATTGCAATGTTAATGATTGTTTTTAAATATTTGCAAAAATTAAGTAAAGTCTACTACTCCTCGAAACTTATTGCATTCCTGATACAAGTAACATCAAGGAATCCGTGAAAAAATCAACGATATTTCAGATGCCGATGTTATTACTGCAATATGTTATATAAATAATATTGTTAAAATATTAAAATGAAAAATAAATCATTACATAACCTTACCGTTTGTTTTAAGTTCGCATTTATAGACTGGGGGGGGGGGGGGAAGACAGACGTATATCACGGCCTGCTGGAGTATAGTAAACACAGAAAACATTTTACAGCAACAATGTTGAAGAAAGATATTTTGGTGTTCCGAAGTTGGCGTCATTAAACAGAAACCAACATGGAGATTTCATTGCAACTAATTAGAAATTCGTCTTTTAGGTATGTAATAAACGATCTTCGCACAAAATAATGTACGATACACGAGCGGTATGTTTGTTTTCATGTTCTCGGAAATTAAAAAAGCTCAACTACGTTTCGCTTTTTCAATCTTTTCCTCGACCATGGAAACGTCAACATACCGCTCTTGTAACGTATATTACTATTGTTAAAAGTTCTATTCATAGACAATACTTCTGAGACTTAGACTTTGACTTCGATAAGTCGAGATTTGACGATCTTGTTCTAATGTTGGCAATAAAAATCACTGCCTTCTAAATGAATTAAATTAATAGATAGTTGAAATAGAGTAGGCATTGCCACAATCAAAGCCATCTTTTGAGTCACAAATCAATGAAACAATTGAACATCGGTACATGTTGAGCGATTTTTAACCGTTCTTGCAGCTTTGCATAAGAATAATAAATTATTCGAGGGCTTATTGTGAAACTAACGTAAGTACAAAAATTGACATTTTTAGGTCTTTACACCAATCGATAATAATTTGTTCTTCTACTTGGCCATAAAAAATCGTAACTCAGTTCGAACAGTCTTGTATATAACACAATTCGTAAATACAAAACATGATGATAGACTTCATATGAAATAGTATTGCCTGTTAAGAATTTTGTTGTGAATAAAACATCGATTGTAGTTACATTAGTTTCACATTAAGCTCTCAAATTATTTCATTGTAAAATAATTTTATTCTGAAGATATAGAAGTTAAGAAGATGCCACCAATGACAGACTATGAAAGACATATTATCCTGCTGTCAGATGGCATAGTTATTCCCTGCTTGTCTGCAGAAAGCATTATTATGACGACAGCAGGATTGTAAATTAACTGCATATCCAACTGTATAACCTATTCTTTATAGAATTAAATAGTCAACATCAATATTAAGCTATCAATCCTTACCGATACCTGTAGCGTAAAATCGCGATGAAACAAATTGTATTATTTATTGGTGGAACAGACAACCCTTTTTGATTATTCATCAATAAAAGTTGAAACATGATGAGGTATTTATTACTGTCTGTTTATCAAATCTGTACCTTGATTTGAATTTATAATCTATAATAATACGCTGAGGAACATGAGCAGCTTTAATAATCTCCTGGATGTCCTCAATATTCTCGGAAAATTCAACAATTTTCCTAATATCAGCCATTTTCCTTATGTTCACGAACGAAAGTCAAAGTCGAAATCTAGATTTTCGGCGATTTCGAAGGAAAGTCACGATTGAAGTTTACTTTCGTCAAAGTGTCGACTGTGAATAGGAAAATGGTGACTTTGTACTTTCCAAAGTCAACTTTAGTCCAAAGTCTCGTCTATGAATACGACCCTAAGTCCCTATTTACACTTGCTATTTGTAGCGCAACATCAAGCGCTTTCTGTCGGCTATATGTAGCATCACCGTTTACACTTGGCAGATTTCTCGTCTGCTACTCGAGGCTAGTTGTTGAGCTCGAGCAACGTATGAATGATGATGTGGTGAGCCTTTTAAATGAACAGAATGGATTTTAACAATAAAAAGTAGCTGTTTTAGCTTCTGCAGCTTCAAGTGTTTTGTTAACTTGCACTAATGAAAAGAGAGAGAGAGAGATAGACTGGGAAAGGAGATGGAGGTCCAGAAGGCAGGAGAAAGGGTTATTCCATGTTCTCAGTAAAGATTTCAAACTGGAACAAAATTGTCCAATAGATATTTATTATATTAAAATGAATTGAAAGTTTAATTTTTTTTTCTTGCATATTGACTTCTGATGTTCTTTATTTTTGTTTTGATGTCGGAGGGAATAGTATTGGGACGAACTGACTCCAAATTTTTACAAATAAACTCCAGTGCATTTTCCCTCCGAATCCTATTGTGATAGTCCTTATTTCTGATGTCATAAAAGTATGGAAATTCCTCGTAAAGCTTGATTAATTTCATTACTTGGTTTTTGTTCCACTCTGACATGATGCTACAAAGCGCGCGGAAAGAGAGAAACAGCTGATTAAAAGTTGTCTGCTACTGCTTTTCCGAACCATGTTCGGGTCCTGTCGCGTCAATTCGGCTGGCCTACCTAGGAAATGTCGCACAGAAATAGAAACAGCTTCTACTCAACAGATGTCGAAAGGAAAGGAACGAAATCCGCACTGCGCATGCGCCTGCGCTGTAAGTTGAACGACAAATAGCTAGTGTAAATAGGGACTAAGAGATGTCGAGCGCCGAAGCCTGGCCTTGCGGCCAGCCGCCATCTTAAGATACCACAGCGTGAATAATATTATACAGAATGTTACAAGATTCCATATTTTGAGAGAAGTAGTATGTACGAAAACAAGAAAAAACAGTAACAAACTTGGTCCTAAAACTCATACCTTAAGAGCTATTAGCTTTTGTTCATATTGTTACTGTGAAATGCAAAGATGTTGTTTACAAATGAAGCTGGTTTCACGAGAGATGGGATTGTTGATCTTCATAATAAATATGTGCGAGATGATGAAAATCCTCTCGCAGTTGAAGAAGCAAGACATCAGCACCGATTTTCAATTAATATTTAGGCAGGAATTATTGGCGATACATTAATATCAAACAGATTGAATGGTGCAATGTATCATCATTTCATAGTAAAAGAATTGTCTGTCTTGCTGAGGAAGTGTCATACCTTCAAAGGCTAGAGATGTGGTTTATGCATGATAGGGCACCGGCCCATTTTCACAGAAATGTCCGAGAACACCTAACACAGACATTTAATGGGCGATGGATTGGTCGGGGAGGTCCAGTACGTTGGCCTGCTCGTTCCCCTGACCTTAATTCTTTGAATTTTTTTGTGGGGACACTTGAAGGCTTTTGTGTATGCAACCCCCATCAATGATGTACAAGCACTACAGGAGCGCGTCATCGATGCCTGCCAGCACATCCGAGACCAACCAGGAGTGTGTTTCCCTAAGACGTAGGGCAGAAGGATGCATTACTATGAATGAACATAATTAACATTCAGCGTGGTGAACAAGTGCTCATATCTCTTAAGGTGTGAGTCTTAGGACCCATGCGTGTTAGACTTTTTTTTCTTGTTCTGATGCATATTGCTTCTCTCAAAACATGGAATACTTTTTTAACCCTGTATACATCATGATGACGATATAATAATGTTTTATGGCAACCCAATAACATTACGTAATGCATCGTACAGAAAAATAATAGAGTTCTGAATCTTATGGCCTTTATTTATTATTGCAGTATTGATGAGATTTCCTGTTGGATTAAACTTCAACAGTTCAGAACTACACAATCAACCTAAAATCTCCTTGTATCCTGCCTATGGTGGAATGTGGAATATGGGTTTTTATGAATATAATAATAATAATAATAATCATAATAATCATAATAATAATAATAATAATAATAATACTTACTTACTGGCTTTTAAAGAACCCGGAGGTTCATTGCCGCCCTCACATAAGCCCGCCATCGGTCCCTATCCTGAGCAAAATTAATCCATTCTCTATCATCATATCCCACCTCCCTCAAACCCATTTTAATATTATCTTCCCATCTACGTCTCGGCCTCCCTAAAGGTCTTTTTCCCTTCGGCCTCCCAACTAACACTCTATATGCATTTCTGGATTCCCCATACGTGCTACATGCCCTGCCCGTCTCAAACGTCTGGATTTAATGTTCCTAATTATGTCAGGTGAAGAATACAATGCGTGCAGTTCTGTGTTGTGTAACTTTCTCCATTCTCCTGTAACTTCATCCCTCTTAGCCCCAAATATTTTCCTAAGAATCTTATCCTCAAACACCCGTAGTCTCTGTTCCTCTCTCAAAGTAATAATAATAATAATAATAATAATAATAATAATAATAATAATAATAATAATAATAAAATTTTCGAGAAGCGCCGTGAAACTATTTAATTTACGATTGAACACTTATAAAATCACAGAATATGGCAAAATTCCAACGGAAACTCGTGTTTACTATAGCATTACAAACAATCCGACCTTGAGACAGTTATGAACATTCATTCGCGAAGATGGTTAGTTTCACTCTAAAGCAAAGCATTTTCTCGATGTAAACGTTATTTTACATTCGAATCAATTAGTCATGGGTGTGCGGAATTTATTCTGATATTTCCTGATGAATTGCCTCCTTCCAGAACTGCAGTTCAAGATAATGTGCAAAAATGTCAATTTAGTGGTTCAGTGCAAAACAAACCACGTAAGAAAACGTACAGTTTTAACAGAAGAAAAACAAACAGTCAGAACGAGAGGATAAGACAGAATTTAATCGGTGATTATGGTGGTGATAGTATGATAATGGTGATTACAACAACCATAGAAGAAGTTTTTTATGTTGCATTAAAGTCATGGATATGCTTATGAATCCGATATGGCATACATGTTTATTCGTTAAAAAACGTAGCCCTAATAGGTGGAGATCAGAAATCTGCTGACTTCATGCCACTGTAATTCTGCCGTATATTCACGTAGAGTCATGTAGAAAAGGAAAGTGTAAATGCAGTGTTAGGATGAACTTCAGCAAAAACTCCCTGCAACATTTCTGCGCAATCCTGTTGTTGATCCCACCTATTGATGTAGTGGACGAAAATTAATTGATCGTTTATTTACAGGACTTCATCGAGTTGCTTGAAAACAGTTCGGCTGTCGGAGGACGTAAGGAATCCTACAAAGAAGAAGTTCACTTACGATCTAGACTTTTGGAATGACGTGAAACATATGTACATGAGAACTCTACAAGGGAGGATATCTGTCAATTTCGATATTTCTCCATCACTTACTCTGTTCTTAACTGCAGTCTTTGAAAACGCTTTTGAAGAATGGAACCTGGTGGAGTGCACATTAAACGGAGGCCGTTTCACTAGGGGTCCTCCTTTCTCTTACATGCCGGGTCTGAAAGCTCTGACCCTGAAGAGGAACGACATTTCTGACATCAAACCAGGTAAAATACTTTCGTCATGTATGCAGGTGATACATACTTAACTAATATGTAGTTAGCAAACGAAAATATGAAGTTTTGTGTCTTCACATTTGCGCTGCTATTGGCACGGACCAAAATTTACTTGACTGAACTTCTAGTATACAGTATAATGATCTGTTTGCCTCTCCATTCTCTCACCGCCATTCTAGAGATGATGGATGCATTATTATTTATTGCAGAGAACTAGGGTGAATGTTACTTATGTCCCGCCCACTATAGGAGACATAGGCCAGTTTTACATTAATCCTAAACATATTTAGTATAACTTGTTGCTTGTGGGCCATCCCAAACCCCGACCTCCACCTGTAAGAGCGCCAGTCCTTACATACCCGTCAGTCAAGGCCTACTGACAAATAAAAGCAATTGACAATAGATATCTCAGTCATGACAACCTCATAAAATATCCTATCAATTGAATAATCGATCTTGCTACGTACAACATAATTATATTATATTATTATATTATTACCCATTTCAGCCAGTACTGACGACCACTGCAAAATACGACAATTTGGTCCAGGGAGCATTCTCTTTTCGCACAAGGTTGATTTATGTAACATGGTTCTATTAGTCTTTTAAATACCGGTACATTCTTTAATAAATCACTGAAAATCAAATGTGAATATAAAGGATGTGGAGTGAGTACGAAATTATTATTATTTTTAGCGCATCGTTTTTACGTAAATAACGACAAATAAAAACTAACATGCCACATATTTTAAGAAATACAGGAAACAAGCATGAATAATATTCACCATTCTTAATGATCTTGGGGTAGAAAAAAACGTATGGAATAGAAATTAAATACAATTAATGTGCGTGTAATAAACAATTTTATTCTTCACCTGACATAATTAGGAACTTAAAATCCAGACGTTTGAGATGGGCAGGGCATGTAGCATGTACGGGCGAATCCAGAAATGCTTATAGAGTGTTAGTTGGGAGACCGGAGGGAAAAAGACCTTTAGGGAGGCCGAGACGTAGATGGGAGGATAATATTAAAATGGATTTGAGGGAGGTGGGATATGATGATAGAGACTGGATTAATCTTGCACAGAATAGGGACCGATGGCGGGCTTATGTGAGGGCGGCAATGAACCTTCGAGTCCCTTAAAAGCCATTTGTACGTAAGTAAGTAAGTAATAAACAATTAGCAAACCATCTTCGATTAATCATTTCAAAACAACGTGAATATAGCGTGGATTGTGTAGGAAAATAATTTCTTATATGTTGCTCCCAATGTGCATCATTGTTAACTTATGAAAACAAATGAAAATTAACATGGCATATAAACACTATTTGAAGAAAGATAGGAGATATTAAGTAATATTCATCGTTCTTAATGATCTTTAGGTGGAAAATAACAATGAAATATGTATAAAATAGAAATTACATACAGGTGAGCATATAAAAAACAGTAAGTAGAATCATATCTGATTAATAAGCTTAAATTACTCCAGGTTTAGTGTAAGAGTGGCCTATATCTAACGATGTCTCCCAGCAAATTACTTAATTCATAAAAACAAAAAAATCGTGTTAGAAGATTGAATTTCTGTATTTTCTCTGAAACTTTCCAAATATCTGTAGGCAATCTTTTACATTAGATTGCCGAAAATTGGTTTATAGCTCAACATTGGCAGTGATAAAAGTGTGAAATATTCGTTCAGTGGGCGGTGGATACTCTACATTGACCATAACTAGTTTGTTGACAATGATTATAAGTGTAACACTGTCTGGTAGCCTATAATGAGAACTGAGAAGTCCCACGCAGGGAAGTCGTAAGCATCGAGCCTGGACTCGCGTTACGGAATGAGCGGTGGCATTTTCTCATGAAATTTCGTCCATCGTTGAATCTGGGAAACTATGATAGCGAAATCTGGTTGTGCGTACCAGCTGTAACCAGTGATATATTTGTAAACAAAAAGTGCCCTGGCTCTGTGATTTCGGTAGTACCAATAGCACTTGTCTTCATCATCATCACCATCATCATCATCATCATCATCATCATCATCATCACCATCATCATCATCACCACCACCACTCATCATCATCATCATCATCATTATCATCATCACCACCACCACCACCACCACCGCCACTACCATCATTTCCGCAGATATACTTATGGAATTTGAGACAAAAAAAAACGATGTACGGTGCACTTCGCCTGTCCTGTGATAAACCGGTTTGAACAATACAAATTTATGGTTGAAATGCGCAGAAGCATTGTCTCGCGTGAAACTTTTTTACGTTCATTCTTGTAGTGAGAGGAACATTTATTTATAGTTTATAAGTCATAGTTTGTTACTTGTTTATGTTATTTAGTTATTCGGAGTGTCAAAGGATAGATCTTAAAGTGTTGGCCTACGTGGTAGTCAATAATTTCGTGAACCGACTAGCGTGGGGCGATGCTGTGTAGTGTGTCCTACAATGCATGTCACTTTTATATTGCTCGTCAACGATAGTCTACGCGTGTGGTTTGTGAACAACGTTAGCTTAGTTAAAATGTGTTACAATGGTAGTCATTAACTATATTGTACAGTGAAACTTCCCAATAGCGGACACCGCCGGGGAAAAATTAAATGTCCGTTATTGAGAAGTGTCCGCTATTTAGAAAATCGTTAGTATGTATACAGTACATTACCATTTTTCATACATATTCAACACTGTATTTTACAGTACAGTACAGTAGACAGTGAGATTGTTTTCAGTATTCATCCAGAGAGAAATCGTACCAGTAAATGTTTTGTAAATGAAATAAACATCAGTCACTGTACCACTTCACCTTACACAAAGAAATCTAGAATTGCATTCTCAGTGTATGATTTTAAAATAACATCCTTGTTTTTCAAAATTTCACTAATCTGAGTTTTTCCCACATTAAACTTTGTGGCCAGCTCACGAACACTTAATTTCTCCTTCTCACTATGCTTTACAATATCCACTTTCTCTTTTAGTGGCAAACTTTTACGTTTTTGTGACATTTCTAATGTGACTGTACTTCCGAACACTCAACTTGACAAACTAAGAAAGTACGGACTGCTCACGTACAGTATCACAACTAACAACTGTGCTGCTTACCTTCAATAAAGTACAAGAACGTTCAAATGCACGATAATGATTGTTGCAAAGAATTCCGTTAGAATTCCGTTTAATTTTACAACCGCCTTTTTCTTTTTTTTCTTTCACGCTGTCCGTTACTTGGAAATTTTAATTGTTGTTGGGAGATACATTTCAGTGTCCGCGTCCGTTATTGAGAATGTCCGCTATTTGGAAGAATTTTATCATAAGGACAAATGTTCTTTCGCAGGAGAATTTTTAAAGTCCGCTATTGAGAGGAGTCCGCTATTGGGAAGTGTCCGTTAAGGGAAGTTTCACTGTATTAGCTTGTAGCCTGTGAAAAAATGCGCGGGAATTGAAGGAACTGAAAAGAACTTTTTCCAATAATTTTGTCGACGCTGGCAGATATGCAGTGTGTTTGGAAGAGATCGCTTTAAATGATCTGTAGAAGTAAGTAATGAACGAAATTAGTGAGTATGCTTCGTAGGCCAAATAGCAATATTGAATTTCACTGTAACATATATGTTGTTGTTGTTGTTTTCTAATGCCAGGCGTTTGACAATAAAGTCATTTGACCTCTTGCACTCCAATATTTTTCATAGATATTATCATGACCAGCCACTGAAGCACAGATTTTGAGGTGTTCCGAATCCATTTCTTGGTTTGAGTTGCATAATGGGCAGTTAGGGGACTGATATATTCCAATTATATGCAGGTGTCTGGCCAAACAATCATGGCCTGTTGCCAATCTAAATGCAGCTACAGACGATTTGCGTGGTAAATCGGGAATTAACTGTGGATTTTGATGCAGAGAGTTCCATTTTTTCCCTTGGGATTGAGGTATCAAATTTTGTTTGTTGAAGTCTAAGTATGTAGATTTAATAAATCTCTTCACAGAGTAATACGTAGATTTAGTAACAGGTCTGTAAGTAGCAGTGCTGCCCTTCTTTGCTAAAGCATCCGCATTCTCGTTTCCCAGGATTCCACAGTGGGATGGTATCCATTGGAATACAATTCTTTTATTGAGTGATATTAATTGAGAGAGCATTTTAGTTATTTCTGCTGTTTGAGATGAAGGTGTGTGTTTAGAGACGATTGATAGAATAGCTGCTTTGGAGTCTGACAATATAACTGCATTCTTAAATTTATTGATGTGGCATAGAAGATTCCTGAGACATTCACTTATTGCAATGATTTCACCATCAAAACTTGTTGTTCCATATCCAAGAGATCTATAAAGTGAGAAGAGACAGCACGTAACACCTGCACCGGCACCTTGTTCTCTGGAGATCAAGGATCCGTCGGCGTATAAATGAAGCCAGTTTTGTGGAGGGTACCTAATATTAATTGTCTCTAAAGACAATTGTTTCAGTATTTCAGTGTTTACTTCTGATTTCAGTATTTCTTGTTTTAAATTTAGATTATATTCTATATTTAATAGAGTTAAAGGGTTTGGTTTAATTTGTAAGTTTTCTTTTAAATTCGGGATATTGATTTTCTGTTTTAATTCCTGAACCATGGATATGAAACTTTTTTGAGTTTTCAATCTACAGAGAGGACATATATGTGGCACTTATGTATATTGTTTGGTGGTTTATAGATATGTTCTCTCGTATCCCCAATGTGGAGCGCCTGATCCTGGCTAACAATCTCATCAAGAAATTCCCAGACGGGTTCCAGAACCTCTCCAACCTGAGCTATCTGGATATTTCCGGCAACCCACTCGTGGCAGTCGGAAGTCCCGGAGGTCTGATGGAGCAGCTGGCACATCTCTGCAGCTTGCAGCACCTGAACTTAGCTTACACTCCGTTGAAAAGCTCGCGAGACCTTCGCCCTCTGTTGGCCAACGAGTCCTGTGTGCGCCTGCTTAGCCTGAACCTCAGCCACACAGGAATAAATGTTCTGGACGATGAAGATGTGTTTCGGTACCAAACATCGCTGAGAGACGTGGACCTTTCTCATAACCACTTGACGAAACTTCCACCTGGTCTCTTTCGTTACAACGAGAATTTAACAACCCTAGACCTGTCCTCTAATTCCTTCAGCGTAGGACCTATGTTGGATTTGGGCCCTCACAAAGTTCTTGAAATGTTAAACTTGGCTAACAATAGGCTTGGCAGCCCCAGTAACATCACTAAGTCAGGATATATCGATTTATTGGACTTGTCAAATAACACCATTTCTCAGTGGAATGACGTGCACATATTCAAACGTGTTCATGATGTCCAAGACTCTGTGCAATTGCCAGCAGTGCTTTATAGCGCAATGCCTTGGGTACAACGCCTCAACTTGTCGAGTAACAGGATCATTACAGTAACAGAAAGCATGGGCAAATCGACTGAAAATTTGAGTGCGATTGATTTGGGTGGAAATCCTTTCGACTGCACCAATTGCCATACACCAGAGTTTCAGGAATGGTTGCATAGTGTTTCGAGAATGGATATCTTAAATTCTGGAACGATGGATAGACTCGTATGTTCTCTACCTTCATCAGAGCGCAATAAACCTATAATTGAAGTGAGTGAAGATATCATAGAGGATTGTGAAGGACGTTCCGAAGGTGTGAACTTGTATCTAACTGTCGGCATTCCTCTCGGAATAATATTTCTTGTGATGGTTGTAAGTGGAATCGCGATGTACAGACTCCGCTTTGAAATCACGTACATTCTGCATCTCTTCGCTGTGAAGAAGAACGCGAAAAACAAACGGACTATAGAAGACTATGAGTACGACGCCTTCATATGTTTCAGGTACGATATCACCATAATATCACAGTCTAGTATATACAGTCGCGAAGCTTGGGGTGATATTTTTGCATTTCTCGCGATAGTTGCTAGCCGCTTGGAGCGCTGTGTGTACTAGGAACAATAGACTGTGTCACTGCCATCGTGACCTAATACAGGCCGTAAGGCAGACCATGTGACTCGCTTAACCCGATCACGAAGAGCGGCGTTTCAACCATATAAATTAATTGGAATGCATTAAAAGTAACATATATTTCTCTAAAATGTAGTGTAATTGCATTAATAAAATTTAAAACAATGATTAGGAGACACTTCAGACATAATTCCTTGCGAGTTAAGATGTAATACTATTTTTGGTGTGAAAATTACGTTATTCGTATGTGTAATAGACCTACCTGCCTTTATTTCGATTAAATATTGCGAAATTATTGTACATTCATTTATGCACGATTCAATAATTTTCAGTTGCACCGCACGGATATTTAGATATGTTGAAATTATAGGTTATGTTTACTGTCCCAGTTGCCCCTTTCTGTCTAATTTCAGTGGTCTCCAATGCCCTGCCATTCATATGGAAATATTATAGGTTATGTTTACTATATCTTATATTCCTAAATTCGCAATTATGCATTATAGTTAAGCATAATGTCATGTATGATACTCCGCACATTCCATTTGTCTATATTTTAATACTACAATTGAGTATTGAATTATTGTATTTATCTACTACCTAAGAGACGAAGAAACAATCGTACGTACACTAATTTCATAAGAGTGGTATGATAAATTTTCTGTCTTTATCAAGGAAGGTAGATGTGCTATATTAAAATCACAATATAAATTCTTTTTTATTAAACCTCAAAATAACTGCCATTCTAAACTTACAATGTTGATGGGAAAAGATTATGTTAACATGTAAAATTATCTTCACATTAATATAACACAGTTTTCTAATTATTTCTGCAACATATTATGCAACAAGAAGTAAAGGGAACTTATGGACACATTACACTAAATAAAACTTAATATGATACGCAATAATGTTATAATATAATAATTCACTGAGCTCCATACACTGAAATAGAAAACCCGAACATACATTACGGCCTGGTCTAGATCGAAAAGGCATTGACTGTGATGTATTTCGCATTGTTGTGAAAAGTTGTTTAAACTGTGAAATGTTCGTTATCGGTTGTAATAACTGTAAATGGCTAAAATACAATCATTTGAATAAAAATATATGAGACAAGGATACGTTTGTAGCACTATAAATGCTAAGAAAAAGAGGTCAGAGTTATCCTTCCGAAAGACCCAGGAAGGTGAGTTTATAAAATATAATACAGAGTGATTTATATAGAACTGACACATTTCTTTCATTAATTGTTTCAAAGCGAATTGTGCTACTTATTATACTTAAAATGTAGAGGAATTTTGGGAGATTATTTACCTCTATAGCAAATGTTGTCCGGCGTTGTCAAATCCGGAGATCTCGGTGGCCACAGGTTCCTGGAAATTATTCGGTCGTCACATAACCGGATAAATGGAACCATGTTTCATCTGTGTGAACCATGTGATGGACAATATGGCAGGATTTTGCACAATGAACGTCTGAAAACCAACAGCAGAATATTCTGGAGTTTCGATTCCTTGTCACTAGATGCGCAGATGTTTATGTTTTATTCCTATTGTTGGCAGCTGTTTTCGACATTTTGTGTCAACGTGAAAATGCAGTACACATTAAATCAACGACTCTTCCTTGTGAAGCAATACTGGATTACGAATTCAATTACAGCTACTCAAATGGCATACCAGAGAGAATTTGGTGTTCGCAATCCTCCCAAAAGAAACACAATACTGGGACTGGTAAACAAATTGGAAACAACTGGATCTCTGGTGAGTGAAAAGGGTAAGCATCATTCATCTAGGCTTCCGGTTGTTGTTGACGTAAGAGCACGACTGGAGCAGTCACCCAAAAAATCATTACGACGTTTGTCGCAGGAGACAGGGTACACCTACCCAATGTGTCAGAGAGCCTAAAGCCATATAGGTTACGGTTGTCCATCAGCTACAGAAACCAGATAAGGATAAAAGATTGAATTATTGTCGTTGGTGTCAGACGTTCATTGTGCAAAATCCTGCCATATTGTCCATCACATGGTTCACAGATGAAGCATGGTTCCATTTATCCGGTTATGTGACGACCGAATAATTTCCAGGAACCTGTGGCCACCGAGGTCTCCGGATTTGACAACGCCGGACAACATTTGCTATAGAGGTAAATAATCTCCCAAAATTTCTCTACATTTTAGGTATAATAAGTTGTCGCTAGCACAATTCGTTTTGAAACAATTAATGAAAGAAATGTGTCAGTTCTATATAAATCACTCTGTATATACTTTATGAAAATAATATATAAAACCTTATGTATTTCGTATTTCAATACTGGAAGGAAGGTGTTAATTTTTCAAATGAACACGATATCGAAAGTACAATACATTTTATCGTCTGCTAGGGCAAGAGTCTGTGATGAGGCGATATTAGCGATCCTGGTGGCTAGCAACGGATGCATATTTCAACGGTCTATGTTTGCATATTTAGTAAGTATTGACCTTCGCAACTGTATATACTAAACTGTGGTAATATGCAACTCAAGTTTGAAAATTACGATCCGTCCAGAGATTCAAAGTTTAAAGTTATTCTGAGCAGCCTCCCCATCGTTAATTATTTTTTCTTACCGTTCGGCATATTGTAGTTCTCTTTGCTTGATAATCATACGTCATTCATTCCTAGTAGAAATTCATTTCTATATTACTTTCTACCTTAAACATGTATTCAGAAGAGGTAGGGTAACTTGGCTCTTTTTTTTTTTTTAGATAATTATAACTTCTTCACAGCGTTTCGAAGGTTGATTATACCTTCGTTTTCAGATGAATAAAAGACACGGTTGCCAACTAGCCGGTATTTCATCGGCTCGGCCGGATATTTTGACGGGTTTCAATATAAGACCGATGTCGGCTCTATTTCTGGCTGGTAACTTTATAAAATGATGTATGGTAAGACTTCCCTGTGTTAAATTTCAACGTACCTCGTTAACATGTTTCGACCTATTTATGGGTCATCTTCAGAACTGATCGTTGTTGGTCTTGGCGCCACTTGTCCTGTGAGGGTGTGTTCCTGTGATATAGTGTAGAGTCAAAGAGTGTGTGTGTTTTGAAGTTGAGTTGTGTGTTGAGAATTTCGTTGGGGTGTGTTTTTGTGTGTCTGTATATTTCATTAATAGGTAGAAACATGTTAACAAGGTACATTGAAATTTAACACGGGAAAGTCTTACCATGCATATTCCGAAGTGATACAGTGTTAAAAGTTGTGTATTATAAAATGAGTTTGAGGTTTTGTGATAACAGCTTTTATCAAATAAGCTAAGAGGGATTTTTCCCTTTTTGTGGGATATTTTAACGTTTAATCCCTGATCATATATATCAGATTAGCCATTCCCATGTCATAAATTGCCAACATATAAAAGAGAACGGTCGAAAATGAACTTTTGATAAAGATCGCTAGATGGAAGAGTAGTTGCAAGCTCCATGGAGTAATACTTATTCCATGTTGAATCTTTCGTACACTAATTTTAACGCTTGAATATAAATAATTGATTAAATGGTGATCTTACTCGTGTTAATTATGTACATAATTAACACGAGTAAGATAGCCATTTAATCAATTATTAATACTTATTACTCCACGGAAAAACAATATAATTTGAGCTCGCCAATATTAAATTCCCTTAACCAAATTACATAATAGTATATTATCAAACAAGTTTATAATGTTATAATTTATGACATGAGTCAATTTTGACGAATGCAATAACTGTAAAACATTATAAATGTGTTTCATATTTTATTTTTTGCATGATAGTATTATAAAAGAACATAATAAAGAAATAACGTCAGAGTTGTAATGATGGGTAGTTTGATATCATGGTCTATGAAGAAAGAGGTTGCTATGACAACATTGACGTATTAAATATTATTGCACTGGCATATCGTTTCATAATGTTGACTTTGACATTTCAGTTGGCAGGGTAATATTTTACTGGCAATTTACTCCGCTTACATACTCATTATAGTCTATATTGAAGGATATGCAGTCAACCACTGCATGTATAAGAATATGATGTTGACCCTCTCATCCAAAATGTGAGAGGTTTACGTCTTACATGTGTATCGGTGATCAATTTGTATTTTTGTTTTAGTGGTAAAGATCGTCCCTGGGTGATCGGTAAACTTTTACCTAAATTGGAAAACGGACCAGAAAAGTTTCGCATTTGTATGCACGAGAGAGACTTCGTTTTGGGGTCTTACATTAGCCAGAACATTGTGAGTTCGATGCATGGCAGCAGGCATACCATTATGGTACTCACCAAGAACTTCGTGGAGAGTCAGGTAAGGCTAAACTTCTGTTTAAGGAATTTACCCTACTCGTATTGGTGATTTAACAGCTGTTATCAGTATTCCAAGAAGTAACATATTTCCGAACAAACTTAGGTGATTAATTGAAAAAGAATAAAGAAGCACGAAATACTTTAATAAAAGTCATGTTTATAATCACACTTTCATCACAGTGATAAATATTCTGAAAAAAATTTCACCGAAAAAATTTGTTATTGAAGTTTTTATTTTCATTAGCTTACCGATTCAGTTCATGTTTGCAATCACACGGACTTCGAAGATTTTATGTTTGGGGCATATTACCAAATACCTTACTATAATAATACCGGACAGCTGTATACTATACTAAAAGCCAGGTTATGAACCGACTAAACAGGAAGTAGTTGGATTTGCGAGAGGAAAGTGCGGGTTAGAGGGGTAGCCTGTGTAGCGATGACACGTTGAGTGTGGGGGATGGAGGGGAGAACGAGAACGGAGCTTTTCATTGGACCTCGCGTGAAAATATCGTCTGCTAACGAAAATCTGGCAACGGAATCACGGAGACAGTGTAGCCAGTTCATTTGCAATACCACGTGCATTACGAGTCGCATTTCGTACCAGCGTCATTAGCTCGTGCTTTCTTAAAAACAGTAATTTTAATTACTAATATTTTAGATAGTGTTATCGAGAACTATATACAGTAGTTATTTTAAACATATCGGTGACAAACGCTGAACACGCTTTGAATCTCGCGCCACTATGTGGCAACAGAGCTCAGAAACAGCGTATTTCGAATCTCACCGGTCCGGTGGCATCAATAACGTCACGTTGCAGCGAAATAAGGAACAAAACTGCTGGAAGGATCGATGGCTGTCATGGCTACTGTACAAGTTGTTGTCTCTGCTAAGCTAGCAAAATTTTGCGAAATTTTCGTACTCCCATCTCGTTCAAAGAAAAGATAGCATAAACAATTTATTTCTTGAACCGGTAGTAATAACGGGTCCGTTGACAAGTTCGCTCATAAGCCATTAACATATTGTTTTTACGTTGTGCTCATTACAAACAATACAGCAGAACACACCGCCATGACACAACAGTGCACGATGTCATTCGTCTGCTAATTCCCGCCCTATACAAGAACCAATCAGATTCACTGATGGCGGCTGATGGAGACTGCCACCACCTCTGCAAGCTGATGGCACCGGTGCGACACCGGTGGAGCATCAATGACGTCATCGGTGGAATTCGGAACACCGTGATGCCATCGGATTGCTCACCGGTGAGATTCGGGGTTAAACGAGCGTTGAGCGGATTCTGCCGATTTTGGAATAGACACCGACGCACTTAGGTTAGGTTAGGTTAGGTTAGTTTAGGCTTTTATTATCCCGTCAAGATGAAGATGAAAGCGATTGAGTGTGATTTTTTGTTTTCTATGTTGGCAGTTCAATAACGTCGGTGTCTATTCCAAAATCGGCGGAATCCGCTCAACGCTCGTTTCACCAGATTCGGAATACGCTCAAAGAGAGCAACAGAACGTTGCTTCCGGTTTAGTCGGTTCATAACCTGGCTTTTAGTATAGCAGCATTGGCGTGAGTGCGAAATATCGCGGACCTGACATCTAGCGGAGGGGAATGGAATTACGTCCACATATACAAATAGCGGGATTCGGACTACTGTTTAAAACGTGTTACTAATGTGAAGTAATATATGAAACGCTTAAGAAATGTTGAATAATATTTAATGTAAAATTATTATCTTATATCAAAGATGCATATTATGAGAAATATTGCATACTTCATATTACTTTCCGTAATTAATTGTTACATATTTTTTCTTTGCTTTAGTGAGACAAAATAAATTCTGATATTAGGAATGAATTTACAATAATGCTTTATATACGCATTGCTGACAACTGCAAAGATAAAATTGATAGTAATCTGATGCTTGTGATAATTAGTAAAGGTATGTGGACAACAATAAAACTTAATTTGATAAAACCTTAAAATTTCCGATACATTTTAACTTCTATTCATTTATTAGGTCTAGATAAAAAGCCAATTTGTATTTTTCTATCAACACAAAGACGAAGGAATTAGGCCTACTAAAGAATGTTGTTGACTCACGTTTTTTCTGTAATGAATAAGGAATGAAGTACATGTCATTTTCCTTCCAGTGGTGTCGCTATGAACTGGAGATCGCCAACCATAAACTCTTCGAAAACAATCACAATTTCTTAATCCTCCTGGAATATGAACGCCTCGATCGCAATAAGTTGCCGAAACACCTTAAGTACCTTATGACCACTCGGACTTACTTGGAATGGCCTGAAGACGAAAATGAAGAAGAAGAAGCCTGGAAAAGGCTCCAGGAGGCGTTGGGACCCAGCATTGATTCTACTACAGAAATGTCGTGAAATCTTGTGTACGCTTAACCTATTGTTCATGTTTTAGTTATAATCCATTGAAGTTGTTTGCCATTTAAATATGTATGTCACTATTGTACTTGTATTCATTGAGGCTGATTGAGTGGAAGAGAAGGCCTTATGGCCTTAACTCCGCACAGCGAAAATAAAACATTCTATTATTATTATTATTATTATTATTATTATTATTATTATTATTATTATTATTATTATTGACCAGATATTTTGTATTCGACAGATAATGGAGAGAAAATGGGAGTATAAGGGTACAGTGCATCAGTTATTCATATTTCAAAAAGGCATATGACTCGGTTAAGAGAGAAGTTTTATATGATATTCTTATATAATTTGGTATTCCCAAGAAACTAGTTCGATTACTTAAAATGTGTCTTAGTGAAACGTACAGCAGAGTTCGTAAAGGTCAATTTCTATCAGATGCGTTTCCAGTTCACTGCGGGCTAAAGCAAGGAGATGCACTATCACCTTTACTTTTTAACTTTGCTGTAGAGTATGCCATTAGGAAAGTCCAGGATAACAGAGAGGGTTTGGAATTGAACGGGTTACATCAGCTGCTTGTCTATGCGGATGACGTGAATATGTTAGGAGAAAAATCCACCAACGATTAGGGAAAACACGTGAATTTTACTGGAAGCAAGTAAAGAAATAGGTTTGGAAGTAAATCTCGAAAAGACAAAGTATATGATTATGTCTCGTGACCAGAACATTGTACGAAATGGAAATATAAAAATTTGGAAATTTATCTTTTGAAAAGGTGGAGAAGTTCAAATATCTTGGAGCAACAGTAACGAATATAAATGATACTCGGGAGGAAATTGAACGCAGAATAAATATGGGAAATGCCTGTTATTATTCGGTTGAGAAGCTTTTATCATCCAGTCTGCTGTCAAAAAATCTGAAAGTTAGAATTTATAAAACAGTTATATTACCGGTTGTTCTTTATGGTTGTGAAACTTGGACTCTCACTTTGAGAGAGGAACATAGGTTAAGGGTGTTTGAGAATAAGGTGTTTAGGAAAATATTTGGGGCTAAGAGGATGAAGTTACAGGAGAATGGAGAAAGTTACACAACACAGAACTACACGCATTGTATTCTTCACCTGACATAATTAGGAACATTAAATCCAGAAGTTTGAGATGGGCATGGGCGAATCCAGAAATCCATATAGAGTGTTAGTTGGGCGGCCGGAGGGAAAAAGACCTTTAGGGAGGCCGAGACGTAGATAGGAAGATAATATTAAAATGGATTTGAGGGAGGTGGGATATGATGGTAGAGACTGGATTAATCTTGCTCAGGATAGGGACCAATGGCGGGCTTATGTGAGGGCGGCAATGAACCTTCGGGTTCCTTAAAAGCCAGTAAGTAAGTATTATTATTATTATTATTATTATTATTATTATTATTATTATTATTATTATTATTATTATCAATTACAGAACATAACTTCTGTTATGTATGAAACTTAATGAATGTGTGCGATGATGCGGAAAACTTGGGCGTTGACTTGTGAAACATTCCATGTGAATGTGACTGACCATAGTTCCTGTATGTGTTGAGTTTGTTCCCGTACATTACATTGCATGATTGTAAATTTGGCACAAGAGTTCTAAGCATAGCCTACGTAATGCTACAAGATCGGAAAGTAACTTAAGATGCAATATATTCAGTTCCTTCTAACACTGGAAGTACCTAATATTAAAAAAGTAGCATTGGAACGAAAAGTGTGGTTAGCTACTAGCTATTAATTATTTGTGGGGACATCCAGAATGTCACATGCGTCTGTATGGGTGGTTTAATTTGGAAAACAATTTTTAAGCAAATTTAGTAACTTTTATGTATCGAGAAATTATTATGGTCTACATAGTACAAGCAAATACCTTACTATAATAATACCGGACAGCTGTATACTAGCAGCATTGGCGTGAGTGCGAAATATCGCGGACCTGACATCTAGCGGACCGGATGGAATTACGTCCAGATATACAAATATTAACTTAGCGGGTTGTTTAAAACGTGAGTTACTAATGTGGAATAATAATATTATGTGAAACACTTAAGAAATGTTGATTAATATTTAAAGTAAAATTATCTTATATCAAAGCTGCATATTATGAGGAATATTGCATACTTCATATTACTTTCCATAATTAATTGTTACATTTTTTTCTTTGGTTTAGTGAGACAAAATAAATTCTGATATTATTAGGAATGAATTTACAATAATGCTTTATATACGCATTGCTGACAACTGCAAAGATAAAATTGATAGTAATCTGATGCTTTTAATAATTAGCAAAGGCATGTGGACAACAATAAAACTTAATTTGATAAAACCTTAAAATTTCCGATACATTTTAACTTTTATTCATTTATTAGGTCTAGATAAAAAGCCAATTTGTATTTTTCTATCAACACAAAGACGAAGGAATTAGGCCTACTAAAGTATGTTGTTGACTCACGTTTTATGATCCCTCGGAAATCGAAAATACGATTTGGAGCAATTTGTAATGCCGTAATTTTGTTGCAATTATAAACAGCACATATACACCCTGACATTTTAACAGAGCACTAATTAATAAAACTATTAACTAACCCAGCAACAATATACATTGCAGTTGATTACAGCATGTTTCACGAGTATCACCACACCGGCCGCCTAGGTAGCAGCACCAGCGTCGTTCGCACGTAAAATTGCTAGCTGTCCGGTATTATTATAGTAAGGTATTTGGTACAAGTACATTTAATACTGCAAACCCAAGATTATTGGAAATAAAAAGACATCCATGAAAATCCAGTTTAGGGCTACATGCAGAGTGAATCACTTAACTTAACATTTTTACAGCCTACAGCAATGAAAGTACTGCTTTCATCGAAATGAAACCCGGAGAGAGGTTCATAGAATCAGAGGATGTAATGCCAGGGAGTAATTATTTGCAAAGCAAAGTTGATTTTTTAATGAACCCCACATTATTTTAGCGAAATTGACAGTAGAAAAAATCACATTAATAATAATGATGTTTGTTATGTTATACTACATCAATTACTTTCCAAGTGTCTGTTACGCAGGGTGTAAACGATATAAACCGCAAAAATTATAAAGGCAGTACATATCGGTCTACTGAATAAAATGCCAGTGAAATTTAATTATTAAGGGGCGGATTCCTATGTAATTAAATATTCTTTTTGCGTGTGATAAAACACAATTAACAAAGTTAAAAATTTCGAACATGAAGTTTCAAGTTTAAAACCCGAACTTTATTTCACATAAAAACATAATTTGACAAAAAAATTATGTAAATACATATTTTCAGGAAATCTATTATAAACACATAAATCTTTGAGTTTTTTTTACTTAAATAAATTTTTACAAGAACTTTCAAATATTTTAAAACTAAATCAATTAAATCACTCAGAAGTACGTTATCTTTTTTTAAGAATTCTTGGTTGCTTCATGTTTCTAAGCGCTGTGTGGTGTATCCGTGATCCATTTTTGTAATATAGTAGTATCGCCTCAAGTTCTGAGAACTGCTAGGCAGCATATTAATGTTATTATTAGAGAATAAATTAACATGGACAAGAAGGAGAGATCTTGCAACACATAATTAGGAATGTTTATTGTTGCTGAAGATGATTTCATTCCACGCTTTGTTTGTGAAACATAACAGATAAGAGCTCAGGTATGAACGTTATTTAATTTAAACAAATCTTTCTCCTCTCACTCATGTCTATCAAGTAAGGCAATATATCTTGTTGTGATTCCCTGTTATCGGGCTTCGTCAACCGATATCCTTCAAGATATACTGAAAGATGGTTGTTTAAAAAACGATTGGGCTTTCCTATTAGCAAATTTAAGCTTTTTTGTGTGACACCATAAAAAAACCGGAAACATCCAAAAGCCTGTTGTCTGAAACGGGGAGGTGAGTGCCGTGGAAATTAAACTAGACTCGCTACAGAAGCACAATTACTAAGGGACAAATTCCAAAATGTGTTTGGGAAAAACAGTGGATATAAAAAAAATGTGTAAAGTTGCTCAAGTATTGGAGGGTGTGCCTGTAGGTGAAATTGACGGTGTTTGTGTTTGTGACATTCCTCTCTTTAAATATGCACGTCTGACATCCTGTGATGTGGAAAGATCGTTTTCACAGTATAAGTCGTTGTTCAGAGATAATCGGCATGCATTTGTGATGGAGAATTTGGAGATGACCTTTGTTGTTCACTGCAATTCTCGGCCAACTACTAGCACTCAAGTGTGGTTGGTGAGTACCTAGTAACATTTTTTTTTTCAAGCTAAGTAAGGTATTTTGTGCGAAATCGTGCGTATTTGCTTGCTTTCCGCACAAAACCAATACGCGGTAAGTGTCAAATACCACATTCAGTATTCCCAACGTAACACAAATAACAATTTCCCTATTCTTACCGCTTAAGCGTCATATTCATTTTACTGCTTTAGGTTTTAACATATTATTTTTAAAGACGTTCAATGTAGTAATAATTATAAATTGGAAACTTACCACTGCAATTTCACCTAAATTGCACTGTTAATTATTGTTTTTAAATATTTTCAAAAATTAAGTAAACTCCACTAAAGTTACTGCATTTCGTGATGCATGTAACATTAAGGAAGCCGTTTGTTTTAAGTTCGCATTTATAGAATGGGGGAAAAAAAGACAGACGTATATCTCGGCCTGCTGGAGTATAGTAAACACAGAAAACATTTTATAGGAACAATGTTGAAGATAGATATATTTGTTTTCCAAAGTTGCCGTCATTGAACAGAAACCAAGCTGGAGATTTCATTGCAACTAATTAGAAATTCCTCTTTCAGGTATGTAATAAACGATCTTCGCACAAAATAATGTACGATACACGAGCGGTATGTTTGTTTTCATGTTCTCGGAAATTAAAAAAGCTCAACTACGTTTCGCTTTTTCAATCTTTTCCTCGAACATGAAAACGTCAACATACCGCTCTTGTAACGCATATTACTATTGTCATACTTAAAAAAAAATATTTTATTTTTATTTTTAGCAAATATTTTCGTACTTTTTAGCACATAAAAATAAATATATTTAAATTTTTTAGCACATAAAAATCCGCTCCCTATTAATTATTTCTTATACCGGTAATTTTATTTCTAATTTGTAAAACACCATGTTTTTAAGACGGTAGTAGTCTGTTTACATTTGGACTGAAGGTGAATGTCACTGCCAATGGCCTTGCGCCCAACACATACCAATACAGAACACAGTAAACAGTCTGTGTGGGGCGGATCTAAGTAAAAACAAACGACTGCTTCAGCGCACGTATCGGGCAAAGTAAATACTGACTGTCCATTCTCTCAAATAAGTTGGATGCACAGAATATATTTACTGGGAAAACTAGGACAGCTACAGAAAAACATTATTTCACTCTTTTCTTCAGTTATTTATCCTCTACCATCAGTATCCATCACAACATCCTTCTACTCTTCATCTTTCACCGTCTCTGCAGTTCATCTCCGGAACTATCTACCACAACATGTCAGAGACTGTCGGACATTGTCTAGTTTCAAAAATAAATTAAAATTGCACTTTTTCAATTCAGATTCCTTTCAGTTATAAGCCCTTTTCTCTGCCATAGTTTTGTAAAAATATAGGCTATATATTTCTTTCCTTCCTTTCCCCTTTTTGTTCTCTTTATCAGCCGATGAATTTATTATCATAGCCTTTTTATTGTGAATTTTATTTAATTTTCGTATTTCTTTTATTTTTTATTATTATTTTATTATATTCCATTTTGTTATATTTTTCCTTACGTTTTCCATATTAACATTTGTACAAAATGAGTTGCTTTCACTATATTCCAATGTATTTTACTTTCTTTTTTTCTATTATGGTATTATTTTCATGTTGTTTAGTGTCGATTTTTTATGTTATTATTATTTTTTTGTAATATGTTAGTATTCTGTTCTTTAACTTTTTGTTAAATTTTAACTGCTTGTATACTTTGTGACCTGGTAGAGTGTAAGAGAAGGCCCTATGGCCTTAACTCTGCCAGTATAAATAAAGAATTATTATTATTATTATTATTATTATTATTATTATTATTATTATTATTATTACTATCTTTTTTTGGTAGTTTATCTCGTTTACACCCCTTATAGGAATTGTTTTCTTGTAAACAATTATACAGCTTTTGCTCATATCCAAGCTCTATTGGTCCTCATCCAAAAGTATTCACATAAAATTATGGTAATTATCACTCAAATAACAGCATCAGATTACTTCCAAATCCTTATGCCAAGGTTTGCCTCTGATTGAGGTTCTGGCTGATACGTACATCTATTACCAGGCAGTACATTTCACATGACGATATGTGTCAGAGGAAGAACAATTGTTTGTATGCATCTGAAGTCTGATTAGTGTAATATGTAGCTAGTCAGCGATGTATGCAATGGAGGGCGAAATTAACTGGCCACCCTACCCCATTATCTCCTGGTCTAGTTGCCTCATAAGTGGTGCCTTGTTGGTATCACCAGCGAATAGGGATTATAAAGAATGGACACTGAGCGAATTTTCTTGTGTTTTGTTTCTCTGTGTGCCGGCGTTTAGTTCCACTTTCAAGCGCTAGAGGTTAGTGTAATCGAGCACACGCTAAGATAATAATTCAGTATAGAGTTGAGACACAGGATCCAAACATCGCCTACCTTATTGCATAATCCAGTAACGCTTTGCTTCAAATAAATTTAAGTTAACAGCTTTTCCTTATTTCTCAGTGGCAAACTAGTTGTAATAATAATTTTTTTATATTTCAGATATAATAAATTATATTATAAAATAATATACTACATTATAAAATTAAATATCGAATTCGTTCAATATTTGTATATAATATAATATAGGTATATGGTTTTACTTCTAATAAGAGTTTTGTTTTTCCATTTTCAGCGCTGTCAAATCATTAAATATTTTAATTGTTGTTGGGGGTCAATGTCTCAACTCTCATTATAAAGGAACTCTAGTCTAGACATTACAGTTAGGGACGGATTTATTATTTTATGGATCCAATTTATTTTATTTGAGTACATAAAGTACCTAGATGTATTAATTATGTGTTATATTTCCGCTGTGTCGACTGCTAGCTGGTATGATGTCAGCGCCAACTCTAGGGAGAAAGCAGAATCTCACGCTCTAGCTGGCTTGAAGGTCATTGAAATCAGTCCGGCTACATCAAAGGTACCGACGCGAAGTGTCCATACTTAATTACCTATACGCTGGTATCACTTTCAGATCTCTGTTTGGATAGTTGACTAAACAACACGCCAAGTTTCAATAAAACGATTATTATTCAGTGTCGCCTCTAGTTAAGTTTTATTATTATTTAAAGACTAAATAGTCCTCAATAAAAGAGTATAGACCATTGCACCTCATGTTCCCAAAAGTACCTCATGCAGGACAATTTTATTATAGATTGATTCATTCCCAGCACTTAATAGCAACAATTCTAGACGAACCATTTTAAGTCTCTAGATTGCGACAAGGCGGAATTCAAAGCGTTTCATTTGTTTCAGATGGCTCTCTTCGCTATTGTTTTGGGTTGTAGCTTTCTGCTAACAAACTGTGTCTTTTGATTGTTTGGAAAACTCTGGCAGTGGGAATGTTACAACATACAACATAATTATATTATATTATTACCCATTTCAGCGAGTACTGACGACCACTGAAAAATACGACAATTTGGTCCAGGGAGCATTCTCTTTTGGCACAATTTGGTCCAGGGAGCATTCTCTTTTGGCACAAGGATGATTTATGTAACATGCTTCTAAATTATTATTCTTTTAAATACCGGTACATTAGTACTAACGACCACTGAAAAATACGACAATTTGGTCCAGGGAGCATTCTCTTTTGGCACAATTTGGTCCAGGGAGCATTCTCTTTTGGCACAAGGATGATTTATGTAACATGCTTCTAAATTATTATTCTTTTAAATACCGGTACATTAGTACTAACGACCACTGCAAAATACGACAATTTGGTCCAGGGAGCATTCTCTTTTGGCACAATTTGGTCCAGGGAGCATTCTCTTTTGGCACAAGGATGATTTATGTAACATGCTTCTAAATTATTATTCTTTTAAATACCGGTACATTAGTACTAACGACCACTGCAAAATACGACAATTTGGTCCAGGGAGCATTCTCTTTTGGCACAATTTGGTCCAGGGAGCATTCTCTTTTGGCACAAGGATGATTTATGTAACATGCTTCTAAATTATTATTCTTTTAAATACCGGTACATTAGTACTAACGACCACTGCAAAATACGACAATTTGGTCCAGGGAGCATTCTCTTTTGGCACAATTTGGTCCAGGGAGCATTCTCTTTTGGCACAAGGATGATTTATGTAACATGCTTCTAAATTATTATTCTTTTAAATACCGGTACATTAGTACTAACGACCACTGCAAAATACGACAATTTGGTCCAGGGAGCATTCTCTTTTGGCACAATTTGGTCCAGGGAGCATTCTCTTTTGGCACAAGGATGATTTATGTAACATGCTTCTAAATTATTATTCTTTTAAACACCGGTACATTAGTACTAACGACCACTGCAAAATACGACAATTTGGTCCAGGGAGCATTCTCTTTTGGCACAATTTGGTCCAGGGAGCATTCTCTTTTGGCACAAGGATGATTTATGTAACATGCTTCTAAATTATTATTCTTTTAAATACCGGTACATTAGTACTAACGACCACTGCAAAATACGACAATTTGGTCCAGGGAGCATTCTCTTTTGGCACAATTTGGTCCAGGGAGCATTCTCTTTTGGCACAAGGATGATTTATGTAACATGCTTCTAAATTATTATTCTTTTAAATACCGGTACATTAGTACTAACGACCACTGCAAAATACGACAATTTGGTCCAGGGAGCATTCTCTTTTGGCACAATTTGGTCCAGGGAGCATTCTCTTTTGGCACAAGGATGATTTATGTAACATGCTTCTAAATTATTATTCTTTTAAATACCGGTACATTAGTACTAACGACCACTGCAAAATACGACAATTTGGTCCAGGGAGCATTCTCTTTTGGCACAATTTGGTCCAGGGAGCATTCTCTTTTGGCACAAGGATGATTTATGTAACATGCTTCTAAATTATTATTCTTTTAAATACCGGTACATTAGTACTAACGACCACTGCAAAATACGACAATTTGGTCCAGGGAGCATTCTCTTTTGGCACAATTTGGTCCAGGGAGCATTCTCTTTTGGCACAAGGATGATTTATGTAACATGCTTCTAAATTATTATTCTTTTAAATACCGGTACATTAGTACTAACGACCACTGCAAAATACGACAATTTGGTCCAGGGAGCATTCTCTTTTGGCACAATTTGGTCCAGGGAGCATTCTCTTTTGGCACAAGGATGATTTATGTAACATGCTTCTAAATTATTATTCTTTTAAACACCGGTACATTAGTACTAACGACCACTGCAAAATACGACAATTTGGTCCAGGGAGCATTCTCTTTTGGCACAATTTGGTCCAGGGAGCATTCTCTTTTGGCACAAGGATGATTTATGTAACATGTTTCTAAATTAGTCTTTTAAATACCGGTACATTCTTTAATAAATCACTGAAAAACAAATTTGAATATATAGGATGTGGAGTGAGTACGAAATTATTATTTTTTGGCGCATCATGACACATAACATTATTTTAAGAAATACAGGAAACAAGCATGAATAATATTCACTATTCTTAGTGATCGTGGGATAGAAAAAAAACGTATGGAATAGAAATTACAGACAAACGTGCGTGTAATAAACAATAAGCAAACCATCTTCGATTAATTATTTCAAAACAACGTGAATATAGCGTTTTTTATGTGTAGGAAAATAATTTCTTATATGTTGCTCCCAATGTGCATCATTGTTAACTTATGAAAACAAATGAAAATTAACATGGCATATAAACACTATTTGAAGAAAGATAGGAGATATTAAGTAATATTCATCGTTCTTAATGATCTTTGGGTGGAAAATAACAATGAAATGTGTATAAAATAGAAATTACATACAGGTGAGCATACAAAAGACAGTAAGTAGAATCATATCTGATTAATAAGCTTAAATTACTCCAGTTTAGCGTAAGAGTTGCCTATATCTAACGATGTCTCCCAGCAAATTACTTAATTATTTAAAAACAAAAAAAAAATCGTGTTAGAAGATTGAATTTGTGTATTTTCTCTGAAACTTTCCAAATATCTGTAGGCACTCTTTTACAATAGATTGCTGAAAATTGGTTTATAGCGCAACATTGGCAGTGATAAAAGTGAAATATTCGTTCAGTGGGCGTTGGATACTCTACATTGACCTATGAATAGTAATATACGTTACAAGAGCGGTATGTTGACGTTTTCATGTTCGAGGAAAAGATTGAAAAAGCGAAACGTAGTTGAGCTTTTTTAATTTCCGAGAACATGAAAACAAACATACCGCTCGTGTATCGTACATTATTTTGTGCGAAGGTCGTTTATTACATACCTGAAAGACAAATTTCTAATTAGTTGCAATGAAATCTCCATATTGGTTTCTGTTTAATGACGGCAACTTCGGAAAACCATAATATCTTTCTTCAACATTGTTGCTATAAAATGTTTTCTGTGTTTACTATACTCCAGCGGGCCGTGATGTACGTCTCTCTTTTTTTTCCCCCAGTCTATAAATGCGAATTTAAAACAAACGGTAAGGTTATGTAAGGATTATTTTTCATTTTAATATTTTAACAATATTATTTATATAACATACTGCAGTAATAACATCGGCATCTGGAATCTTGTTGATTTTTTCACGGCTTCCTTAATGTTACTTGTATCAGGAATGCAATAAGTTTCGTGGAGTAGTAGACTTTACTTAATTTTTGCAAATATTTAAAAACAATAATTAACATTACAATTTAGGTGAAATTGCAGTGGTAAGTTTCCAATTTATAATTATTACTATGTTAAACGTCTCTAAAAATAATATGTTAAAAGCCTAAAGCAGTAAAATGAATGTCGCGCTTAAGCGGTAAGAAGAGGGAAATCGTTGTGTGTGTTACGCTGGGAATACTGAATGTGGTATTTGACACTTACCGCGTATTGGTTCTGTGCGGAAAACAAGCAAATACGCACGATCTCGCACAAAATATATTTATTATTTAATTAGATTTTTTCGTGATTTATTGAACTGTCATGAGCAGAGATGAGAATTGTCTGCGTATTTCTATTGAAGCCACATAACTCAATAAAACGTTGTATTTATATGTTTCATGTTTCATTTATAGGATTGACACGCGATTGTTAGTGATATTAAATCGCGTAGAACCTTATAGTGTGGTATAACTGTTGGTATCCTCTAAAGTGCTGTAGCCTGTCTGAATATGATAGCCTATACAAGATAAACCACAAGTAAATAACTTTTCGTTGTGCAAAGGAATTTTACAATGTAACATTTGTTCGGATCAAATTTCTACACATTTAAATATAAAACTAAAATTCTTTCTATCATTTATTATCACAATACTCTGCTCTCTTAAACTGCCTGGGCATATTGTAAATTAAATCAATGGCTATCCCAAAACACGCTATGGAATGTTTCATATAAAACAATTTTTATCTCGGAAAGGAAGCAAAAACGAGCAAAGCCATATTAAACTTTTTTTGTTTGAAATATCTCAAAGAATAACCCCCTCCCCCTGAAATTAATGACATTACTTACGATTGACTCTGTATAATGACTTATGTACCTCACGACCTGTAAACGGCTGCCATTTCATTCCCAAAGGTGGACAATGTCGTATCATGTAAAGATGGATTTTTAGAGCGCCGTCCAGGGTGAGTAACTACCGGAAGAAGTTACCAAATATTTCTTTCAGCCTTAAGCCATTGTTAAAAATATGGAGGGACGTTATTAAACGGGACTGGTTAATGTAATTACTGTACAATTATACGTGAATAAAAATTAGAAATTGTATCTTATAGGAACCACAAAATGAATATCAAAATATTGATACAGCGACCATTTATCAACAGTAATCTCACTAGACGTTTTGATTTATCTAGAGAAAATCAAAACTCGAGTGGGATTTAATTGACTATTAGACGATTAGAAGAAAGTATATAAAGATTAGAAGTAACGAAGTACTCCAATACAATAAAATATTAATTGACTTACGAAAATACAACTGTCTTCAAATGTATTATTGTACCATCTCAACATTACAAATGTTACGCTAGATGCATGCTAGATGGCAGTAGTGTCTTTATACAGACACTGTAATGATTACTATTCAATAAATCTTAATATTAAACAATCTCTGATACGTGACTATCCATAATATCATATAGCAGAAGTTCTTTTCATTCTCTCAGAGCAGAAGCTATAACATAACCTAACTAATATACACAAGTGCTAGAAAAGTTTTAATTAACGACGATGACATAAAAAATAAACATGAATAATTTTAAAAGGAATAATTATTGAATGTACAATTTTAAAATTTGAATGTGGTTGGTGGTTCAATTGATGTTATATTGGACGTGTGCGTAATAGAAGTGGAACTCGTTGATTTAGGCCTACATGGTGTATTCAACTTATTCAGGATTTCCGAATGAATAATTTTAAAAGGGATAATTATTGAATGTACAATTTTCAAATTTGAATGTGGTTGGTGGTTCAATTGATGTTATATTGGACGTGTGCGTAATAGAAGTGGAACTCGTTGATTTAGGCCTACATGGTGTATTCAACTTATTCAGGATTTCCGAATGGTGCTCTTCATTTATTTGTAAATCGGATTTCAGAAGATGCATAGGTATGATAAGTGATTTTTATTAATTCTTGTTCTTGAATGCCAATGCGAGTCATATTTGAAACTGCTGTGCATCGACTGGAGTGGTTTGTAATTTTATATATATTTTTGACGTCCAGACCAGCGCAGTTTCAAATGTTGGCAAAAAAAGAAACAAATGCTAGGGACGCGATAAAATTAAACAAATGCTAGGGACGCGATAAAATTAAACAAATGCTAGGGACGCGATAAAATTGTGCGATAAGCAGCCATGATTGGTTGAAATACGTCCTTTCGTACCGTTTTATTGGTCTAAAGTAGTATGACGTAGTAAGAGTGTAATAGTCCTAATAAAATATTATACATATGATTTGCATATTGAAACACAGTCTTTTATTCCCTGCTTTTACGTTTGCTTCTAGAACTAATTTCCGGCAGCCAATCACGTTGCAGGTCGGCTACATTTAAACGTGTGCGTCTTATGATTCGCTAATGATGACGTGATGCATTTCCTAAAGCTTGATAAATACTTAATATAATCGCCCGCCATTTTGGCTCTTTCGTTGGCTTTAGCAGAAAGCACACGAAGACGTTATTTGCCGCTCATTTATTTGCTCAATTACAGTGCGTTTGATTTATTGTCGTAGGAGCTACGACATGATAATGTTTAACGGTGTAGCAAATAGATTCCTCATCTGGTAGCTCGGCAACGAAAGAACAAAAATGGCGAACGATATTACCTACGTGGACTTTATAGAGCTTTAACTTCCTAAGACGTAAGTAAAGAGGAGGAGTCCCGCCGGAAATAACAGCGACACGACTATAAATCTCAACTCCACACTGTTGTTTCTCGTATGCTGCAAGTGTTTTGAGTTCTACTACCGTTAGCGTGCCACATCTTTAATTTTTATTGCATTTAATAAGTGAATTTTTTAAATTTATAGTAGCTATATATTTGCAAGCATATTTTAAGGTTTTCCCAACACTAATCATGAGGTCACAAACTAGAAACTGATTCTAAAAATGTCGTAAAACAGATCTTGAAGTAATAAATAGAATTAAATTAACAATAAGGACAAGAAATATGACGGACGTTTTTAGGACTATCACATCGAACTGCATGACGGAATTTGGTCGCCATAGAATCACACTGGAAGAGCCCTTCTCAGAAAGGCACTTATGTATTCATAATTTTGCGATTTTACATAATATAAATCATTTTATGTTTGGCAATACTAGCTATATTTTACGAATGGGATGTTTTTCAGCAATGTAGCGTTATTAAGTCATTCATGAAGGTCCACATTGCGTAACACTAACATAGATGAGGTAAGCAATGTTATTTATTTAGTTGATCAGAGCGTGATCTGAATTAGCGGACATCTTGAAAATTAAAAGATGAATTAATTATTTGTATATTAAGAATGCAATGTACTTACCTTTTAGTGCCCTTCACAGCACTGCTAAAATGATCAAAACAATCTGCACATACTCACGCAAAAACACCGTGCAAGTTCACATAGGACGCATGCGCTTTAAGCTGCAGAGTGCTGGTCAGAGGTCCAAAGTGTATTTTGTGTGAAATGTAACGGTCATAGTTACACAAGAGATGCTGTTGACCGCGTTGAAGAACATGCTGGGTCTTGCAGTACAGTGTGATTCAGAATAAATTTAATGTAGAGGTCAAATAAAACTAAAATATCCTGCGACACTTTCTCTGAAAAAAGTTATTGCGGAGTTGTAATATGAATTAAAGGTTCATTCACAATGAAAATTAAACATAACTTAAGCGTTAACTTAACGTTAAGTAAAATCAAGAAGTCATACCATCATTCACGATGGGAACATAAACGTAACAGCAAACATACTTGGTAACCATGGAAACATAACAACGACGCCATTTCCTCATATTCTGTACACGATTGTGTTCTGTTTGCAAACCACGTAAGCATAAGCATGAAAGTTTGGAGTTTCATGTTAACGTCTTACCAGCGAATAGGGAATATAAAGAATGGACACTGAGCGAATTTTCCTGCGTTTTGTTTCTCTGTGCGCCAGCGTTTAGTTCTACTTTCAAGCGCTAGAGGTTAGTGTAATCGAGCATAGGTTAAGATAATAATTGAGTATAGAGTTGAGACACAGGATCCAAACATCGCCTACCTTATTGCATAATCCAGTAACGCTTTGCTTCAAATAAATTCAAGTTAACAGCTTTTCCTTATTTCTCAGTGGCAAACTAGTTGTAATAATAATTTTTTTATATTTCAGATATAATAAATTGTATTATAAAATAATATACTACATTATAAAATTAAATATCGAATTCGTTCAATATTTGTATATAATATAATATAGGTATATGGTTTTACTTCTAATAAGAGTTTTGTTTTTCCATTTTCAGCGCTGTCAAATCATTAAATATTTTAATTGTTGTTGGGGGTCAACGTCTCAACTCTCATTATAAAGGAACTCTAGTCTAGACATTACAGTTAGGGACGGATTTATTATTTTATGGATCCAATTTATTTTATTTGAGTACATAATGTACCTAGATGTATTAATTATGTGTTATATTTCCGCTGTGTCGACTGCTAGCTGGTATGATGTCAGCGCCAACTCTAGGGAGAAAGCAGAATCTCACGCTCTAGCTGGCTTGAAGGTCATTGAAATCAGTCCGGCTACATCAAAGGTACCGACGCGAAGTGTCCATTCTTTATAATCCCTATTCGCTGGTCTTACGGTAATGTTTATATCAATGCTTATGTGAATCATTGTGAATGATCCCATTTGGTAGCCTGGGCGCAAACTTCTGTGTTTATGTTAGGTTATGTTTAATTTTCATTGTGAATGGGCCTTAAGGCATGAATTTTTCGATACTTGCTTTTATATACGAGTACATATTCGTGTTTTAGTTTGCATGTACGAAAGTACGCAGTTTGAGAATATAAATTTACTTGACTCACTGAATCCCATGTTTTAATAACAGTGTGTTGCAAAATTGATGCAGATTGCTAGAATATTTGTGCATAAGAAATGTTTCTCTTAAATTAAAAACATCACGAAACATACATGTTCTCAAAATTGGAATAATTGTTAGACCTAACCTGCAAATACAACATTGAGGATTTCCCGCTTGTAACACAATTCCATCCTGCTATTTGTCTAATAAAATGATGAGTCACGAAAGGGAGGAGAATGGAGTTGATTTCAAGCATATTATTTGCAATTGTGCATCCAGCTCTAATTCCGTTAACTGCAGTAATTGTGACGCACCGCACCGAGACATGACTGGCTGTTCGCGTTTATCCGACCGAATATCCGTGTTTCTGTATGTTTTCAATCAAAATGAAATCCTTTGAAACTGTTTATATGTTTTAAATCTGTTAAAGTTATCACGGAAACACTGTAATTCAGAGTTTTTGAAACTAGGGTACGTGAATCCCATTACCCCTTGAATTGTAGCTTAGTGTTCCGCAATGTAATACTGTTTAGCAAAAATATTGATTTATTAGCGGTCTGCATTATCATAATTAGACTTATCGTTGAATGTAGGTGCACATTTACTACATGTTAAATTTTTTTCATTGAGAACTTTTGCTCAACAGGCTTTAAACGTAAACATACGACGTCAACATGCTACTGTATTTCCGTACAGTCAGAAGGAAAAGAAAAATAACGTACTGTAGTACATACCTTGCAAGTTCAGTCCTCGTCATCATTGATGCAATTACCAGCGTTGCAGTAAACGACGATATATTCTCGTAAGTTGTCGAAGCTGAAGCGTCTTCGCCTATCGCTTAAACAGTTTTTGTATCGAAGAGTTTCTGAAGAAAACCTCTAAAATGGGGATCACTCAATTTCTTTAGAGGAATATTTGTACTGAGCATCATGTTGCAAGTGTCGTTAGACCCGCAACTAAATGATGATGATGATGATGATGATGAAATATTTATATATTAATTTTATAAAATATATTTATGTATTACTTTCGTAAAACATATTTATATATTACTTTTGTAAAATATATTTATGTATTACTTTCGTAAAACATGTTTTTATATTCCTTTTGTAAAACATATTTATATATTACTTTTGTAAAATATATTTATGTATTCGTAAAACATATTTTATATTACTTTCGTAAAACACATTTATATACTACTTTTGTAAAATATATTTATGTATTACTTTCGTAAAAAATATTTTTATATTACTTTCGTAAAACACATTTATATATTACTTTCGTAAAACATATTTATATATTACTTTTGTAAAATATATTTATGTATTACTTTCGTAAAACATATTTTTATATTACTTTTGTAAAACATATTTATATATTACTTTTGTAAAATATATTTATGTATTACTTTCGTAAAACATATTTTATATTACTTTTGTAAAATATATTTATATATTACTTTTGTAAAACATATTTATATATTACTTTTGTAAAATATATTTATATATTACTTTTGTAAAATATATTTATATATTACTTTTGTAAAATATATTTATATATTACTTTTGTAAAACATATTTATATATTACTTTTGTAAAACATATTTATATATTACTTTTGTAAAATATATTTATGTATTACTTTCGTAAAACATATTTTATATTACTTTTGTAAAATATATTTATATATTACTTTTGTAAAACATATTTATATATTACTTTTGTAAAATATATTTATATATTACTTTTGTAAAATATATTTATATATTACTTTTGTAAAATATATTTATATATTACTTTTGTAAAACATATTTATATATTACTTTTGTAAAACATATTTATATATTACTTTTGTAAAATATATTTATATATTACTTTCGTAAAACATATTTATATATTACTTTTGTAAAACATATTTATATATTACTTTTGTAAAATATATTTATGTATTACTTTCGTAAAACATATTTTATATTACTTTTGTAAAACATATTTATATATTACTTTTGTAAAACATATTTATATATTACTTTCGTAAAACATATTTTATATTACTTTTGTAAAACATATTTATATATTACTTTCGTAAAACATATTTATATATTACTTTTGTAAAACATATTTATATATTACTTTTGTAAAATATATTTATGTATTACTTTCGTAAAACGTATTTATATATTACTTTTGTAAAACATATTTATATATTACTTTTGTAAAATATATTTATGTATTACTTTCGTAAAACATATTTATATATTACTTTTGTAAAACATATTTATATATTACTTTTGTAAAATATATTTATATATTACTTTCGTAAAACATATTTATATATTACTTTTGTAAAACATATTTATATATTACTTTTGTAAAATATATTTATGTATTACTTTCGTAAAACATATTTTATATTACTTTTGTAAAACATATTTATATATTACTTTTGTAAAATATATTTATATATTACTTTTGTAAAATATATTTATGTATTACTTTCGTAAAACATATTTTATATTACTTTTGTAAAACATATTTATATATTACTTTTGTAAAATATATTTATGTATTACTTTCGTAAAACATATTTTATATTACTTTTATAAAACATATTTATATATTACTTTTGTAAAATATATTTATGTATTACTTTCGTAAACATATTTTTATATTACTTTCGCAAAACACATTTATATATTACTTTTGCAAAACATATTTATATGTTACTTTCGTAAAATATATTTGTATTACTTTTGTAAAATATATTTATATTACTTTCGTAAAATATATTTATATTACTTTCGTAAAATATATTTGTATTACTTTTGTAAAATATATTTATATTACTTTCGTAAAACATATTTATATTACTTTTGTAAAACATATTTATATATTACTTTTGTAAAATATATTTATGTATTACTTTCGTAAAACATATTTTATATTACTTTCGTAAAACACATTTATATATTACTTTTGCAAAACATATTTCTATGTTACTTTCGTAAAATATATTTGTATTACTTTTGTAAAATATATTTATATTTACGAAAACAGCTTCGAATCGGAACGTTAAGAAGAGTAAAATACTAATTAATTCACAATGTTCTGTCCAAGGGCAGGTCTTTCACTGCAAACCCAGCATTCTCCAATCTTTTCTATTTTCTGCCTTCTTCTTAGTCTCCACATGATCATATATCTTAATACCGTCTTAAGTAAAATATATCACTATACAAATCTGGCTTTCAGGTAGTAGCTCCCTGTAAAACAGGTCACTGTTAATTCTGCTCCTAATAATAATGTAATTCGGATCCATTTATGATTCTAAATTCCGATAACAACATATGTTCAAGTCCACACCTGTGGAGTAACGATCAGCGCGTCTGGCCGCGAAACCAGGTGGCCCGGGTTCGATTCTCGGTCGGGGCAAGTTACCTGGTTGAGGTTTTTTCCGGGGTTTTCCCTCAACACAATATGAGCAAATGCTGGGTAACTTCCGGTGCTGGACCCCGGACTCATTTCATCGGCATTAACACCTTCATCTCTTTCAGATGACATTGTGGCTCGCAGTGATAGCTGTGCATTTCGCTTGCTTCTAACCTCCGCCAGCCCCCACCCTCTCACTCACTGGAGTCAAACTCCGTTCCATTTGTATTTGTCTCTGACCTGCGAGTGGCATATGTCTCTCTCGAAACCATGTACGAAAGTTCCAAGTAGGATGAGAGGACGCATTTTTTTGCTGCCAATATAATGAGAATATTAAATGTATGGTTTGTTCACAAGTATTACGAGGAAAACGGTTGTATAACATAAAACGGCACTATACTACATGTTACTCATGAAACATTAAAAGATTAGGTGTTATCATCATCATCATCATCATCATCATCATCATCATCATCATCATCATCATCATCATCATCTCTATACGTCGACCCTTTTTCAGCAGATGTACGAATAATGCTGTTAGCTCTTCAATTTGAACTCACTGATTTACTATGTGATGTCAAATGAAAGCTAGATGTAAGGACTTGAGAAATGTTGAACTTTCAAATCTTTTCCAAAAAATAAATATCCGAAGATTCGTTCTTTCGCTTGCTCTGTTGAAGCCATGTTCGCTACAACTTACGTTTGTGAAAAATTATTTTCAACAATTAAAATAGTAACAATCAAATTTAGATCACGACTGACAGACAAATACCTTCGTGATCAACTACAACTGGCAGTAAGTGACATAATTCCTGATTTTGAAACTCTGTCGCAGAGACATTCTGAAGACAGTTAATTTTAGGTTGTGATATTGTTCATTTATTGTTCATTTCTTTCTTCGTTACACGTACTAAACATTAGTTCGTAGCCTTGTACTGTATAAAATTATATTTAAGTGCTTGACGTAAGGAAAATGAAAATACGTTAATAAGTCAGACAGTTGCTTCACTTCCACTTCGGGTGTCCGCCTCCCTCCATAGGTGCTATGCAGTGTTGTCATACCTACTCATTAAGCAGGAGATTTCCTGTTTTTTCATTGAATCTACTCCTCTACTTCTTTTTTTGTCAAAAATACGAATTTCTCCTTCGTTTTTGGCATGCTGCAGTCACTTGGTTCTATGCCCGGATTTTCAATTTATTACATATGATATTGTATCACCATGTCTTACTTTTGCAACTTATGTACAAGTGAAACAATGTTTGTAAGAATATTCTTCTAGCTCGTTGTGTCTCCCTGCTCATAACGCGTCGCGACAATGATGCTTAAAGAGCAAGAACACGTGAAACAGTGAGAGAGTGAAGTGTAGGTAATGGTATTTGTGTGTTACATATCGTGCACAGGGATCTTTTAAAATGAGTGAAAGTGTCCCAGCAAGAGAGAAAAGTAAATACTCCTTTCCAGAATTATAAATCATAGTGGAAAAATTATCAACAATTTAAAGGGTAGTTATGCAAAAACAGCAATAGGGATTATTTTTCGTCTGTTATAATCACAGCTAATGCAGTACTGTCTTTAATATAATCTTTAAAATAAATCTCGTTCTATCGAAAATAAAGGGTGCGTCAGAAAGAACGGATGGATTTCAAACTATCGATACGCAACGAGGAGAGAGATATAGTGAGGGGGACCATGACGGTTGGGTCAGCCAGAGAATGCAGTTTCAGTTGAGAACATGGTGTTGGTCTGGTGTACAACGTGCTTTCATCGTAGAGACATTTTTGAAAAATGAAGAGTCTGTGATCGCCACTCAGGACTCATTTCGACATCGGATGTCACGCTAGGATTCCAACTGCGGTGGGTGGCTTCATTTCGTATCACAGGTTCAACATTAAAGAAGAAATCACCTGGACGAAATTCTATTGCACTGAGATTGTCCGAGGTTACGGTAAGGTCTCGCGCCCTGCGACTTCTTTCTTTGGGACCATTTGAAGGCGTAAGTTTGTAAACATCGATCACATATACTGGACGAACTAAATACAGCGATTCGTGAAGAAATCGTGGCAATTGCACCAGCTATGACTGTGAAAGTGATGGCGAACATCAGAAAACGCCTCGATGCCTGTATTGAAAGCCAAGGACATCATATGGATAATGTTGTTTTACATAAATAAACTGCATGTATTGGTGAATATGTTGCTAACAATAAATTTTTGATTTGATGAATCTTTACAATTTTCTTGTCATGTGAAATCCATCCGTTCTTTCTGACGCACCCTGTAGTTTGTCAATATATAAAAAAATTCCTGATTAATACATTTTAATGCGAAACATTGTCAATGAGACATTATTGTGTAAAACCAAAATTGCATGACTTATTTACATACGCTGAGTAAAGATGACAGTAGTAATATTTAGCAAAATTGTTCCATTTCATTGGTTAGGGATGAGCTATATAGTAATACAACAGTAACATCTTTCTTACAGTATACACTGTTTTGTAATTAATATTATAATACAAAGAGAACTTTTTTTTTAGTTGGTTATTTAACGACGCTGTATCAACTACTAGGTTATTTAGCGTCGATGAGATTGGTGAAAGCGAGATGATATTTGGCGAGATGAGGCCGAGGATTCGCCAGAGATTACCTTGCATTCACATTAAGGTTGGGGGAAACCTCGGAAAAAACTCAACCAGGTAATCAGCCCAAGCGGGGATCGAACCCGCGCCCGAACGCAACTTCAGACCGGCAGGCAAGCGCCTTAACCGACTGAGCCACGCCGGTGGCTTGAAGAGAAAATAAATTCATGTTTAATCTACTGTAATCTCCTGTTTTTTCGATGGTTTTCTCCTGATTTTCGTGAGTTGGTCGTGGCTACACTGGTGCTATGCACGTTGCAGGTTACACAGTGGCTCGGCGCACGATTACATTTTCGCCAACGCTGCCGTAATGAGTTACGAAATGTTATATTTTCAGTCATCCTATGGTTTAATGCTGTATCTTACTGATGTGTACTTACGGTTTTAAAATATTGTATTCTAACGTAGTGTGCAGTAATTTTTAATAAAATAAATGGTATCATTTAATAAAGATGTGAGGGTGCATGGAAGCCAGGAGGAATTAAAAAATTCATAAAGTGATGTAGTTAAAATATCACAATGCTAATAGAATGAACAATGTATTCCACGTGCCTTTGTAATTGACAACCTCCGTACGATGTTATATACTGTTATGTGTCCCCGTGTATTCTGACGCATGCGCATAAAGGTATAACCGCGTTGATGCTATTCGAAGGCCGCTTGTTGGTGAACTGAACTCCAGCAACATGCGAGGGTCCATTCAGTTGTGTTCCCACTGTTGCAGTGCGTGCTTGTATGTTTAGCTACGCAGTCTTTCTTCTCGTATGCTTTGCATTGATTTATTAAAACATAATGGAAAATAAACGTGCATTTCATGAGTGGTTAGCACACGTGAAGAGCTGACAACCGTGTTACAGTATTTCTTGTGTTCATGCCAACAGTGAAGTCACAAGTTTTTGTTCTGGTTTCGAGTCAGGTATTTCAGATCAGCTGATTTGCAGACAGTGCCTGTCAGACCTACATTCCAAACAGTAGTTGGACCAGACAAGCCAAGTCATCATGGACTGGGTTAGGAAGAGGAAGCGGAAAAGGTACGCTCGTAAACAAAACCACGTTTTATTCTTATTTTTTTTTTTGTCAGGAGGTTTTTAAATTGTATGTGAAGCTTCGTTCTGAAAAATCAGCAACTGAACAGATGCGATGTTACTTGATTCCTGAACTGCTTTGAAAGAGGTTCTGCTTAAAAAGTTGTCTTTTAAATTGTACGTAATGCAGTTGTTACTCTGTACATCTTTTGTCTTTTATAAATTAAAGTATATTTACATTGTTAACTAGTGATTGTCCTATTCGCGATGAGATTCTACATCGTTTATTGCAGCGTTTCTCAAACTTTTCTGAAGTGGGCAAGGACGTCGCTAGGGGGATGCGAAAGGGTGCGCAAGCACCCCATAAAAATCGGAGCACCCCTTTCCGCACCCCAAAGGGCAATTTATTAAAAAAATAGTAGACATAAATTATTTTGAAGAACAAAAACAAACAAAATTTCTTGGATGTGAGAAAACTACGTCCCTTAATGTATTTTATGGATATGAATAATAATAATAATAATAATAATAATAATAATAATAATAATAATAATAATAATAATAATACGTAGTAATATTAATAAACAGATGTAAAGTATGCGCGCAAGTGCATGAGAAAACATTTTGGATTTTTTATGTACCACATTTTTACAACTCTCACCCCATTCGCACCCCCCTGCCCTGATCCTGGCGACGTCACTGAAAGTGGGGACCACTTTCTTAAGTCAGAACAGTTCCGCGGACCACTTTACTCTTGTTCCCTTCGAAAACAAATTTATCATTTATGTAGCATATTTTAATACCAGTATACTTACATTTTAATGTAGAAATAATTAATCTAATTCAATTAATTTTATATTAGTATTAACTAATTAAGTTAATGTTAATAGAAGAAAATTTCTTATATCGTCATCTGTAGAAACAGAAGTAAAAAAATGAATGCAGAAACATGCCCGATTTTCAACAAGTAAAGATGCTATTTTTCACGTTCTATAATTGGTGTACAACGTACAGTACGCGCCCATTTCAATGTGCAGACTGGGTGTCGTCAAACTATTAAGAAAGTCATAAATACATGAAAAGGTTCGGTACTTTGGTCCTGTTATGAATTTGGGTAGTCCTTAGCTGGGTTACAGGCACAGCGCCAGATGTGCAGGGAAAGGACAGCAAGAAACGCCATGTTCATAGTGCTTTAAATCCCTCTTTTGTTGCTGAGAGTAGAGTGGGAAGGCAATAGACGGGAGGGTAAATACATTTCATAAAATATCAGTACTCGGAGAAAAAGTGAAAGGCGATTGCCATGTGTCATTTATAAACTCTGAGATTTTTACTTATTGTGCGATACGCAATTCGTTTGAATTTTATATTTTCTTCTGTCTTCTGGCAGACCTCGAGGACCACAGGTCGTCCGCGGACCATAGTTTGAGAAACGCTGGTTTATTTTATGTATTACTATAAAATACAAGCTTCATATCTATCTATTCAGATGTCAATCATACTTAGCTTATTAACACGTGCATATATGTTATGTATACAGTACAAATCTGATTTAGAGATCTTTATTACTGCTGAAACCGATAAGTAAGTCGAATATGTTTAACCCCAGCAATACCAAATTAGTTTAAATAACATGCAGTACCATCGGAGGGGGGAGGGGGTATTTTGTGACCACTACAAAAATGTTTAATTTTGAACAATTTTTTTTTTAATTTGAAATCAGCAAATAGTACTATCTACTATAATACAAGAGAAAAATTTTAATGTTATTCTATATTTTCAAACAATTACTTCAAAAAAGGGGGAGTATTTTTGTCCCCCTAAAATGTTTACTTATTTTAGTAAAACTGTTAGTGAAATCGATTAAACAATAACACAATAAATAGAAGGATTCATAACTGACAATAAATAATACTTTCAAATTTTTAATATAGACCCGATTAATCACATATTTAAGGGGAGAGGATGGTATTTTTTTTAACGTTTTTCCTATTTGGTGTAAAATATTAATTATTTTGTATGTAGAGAGCTCATAGATGTGGCAACTCAACCAAATAAAAATATTTGAAAAAAAAAATTATTTGGGGGCCCAAATTTGAAAAAAATATACCCAATGGAGGATTGTACTAAAACCGATATATCTAAACCGTTTTTAAAGATAGATTCAAACAGTTTTTTGCAATGTATTTGCAAAAGCATGTTCTACAAACTGTCTGTAACAGAATTTTGATATTAGTCCGTGCGTCTGTAAAATAAACAATTAAAATTTAATAACAATTTTCTGATTTCCTTTCTTGCAAACAAGCGGACGTATTTTTAAAATGAAATCAATTAACAAAATTCTGTTAGAGAAAAGTTTCCTAATAGTCTAAAGAATGTGTGTTCTAAATTTCATGCATGTATCTTTAATAGTTCAGAAATTATATCCATTTTTGTCTGGCAATGTAACAAAAAAATGAAGTTGCTGGAAACCGATGAAAGCAGGCGTGTGATTTAAAAATCCATAGCGCAGGAAGTTTAAAAATGACGTCTCAATATCCGATAAGGGCACAAATACCCACAAAATGTTATGCAATGCATTCCAGAAATATCAAATGGTATTTTAAAGAAAAAAAAAATTGAAAATTTAATTTACCGGAAACAACAATAAAAGTGGGCGAGTGATTTAAAAATCCATAACGCAGGAAGTTTAAAAATGGCGACTCAATGTCCGATAAGGGCACAAATACCCACAAAATGTTATGCAATGCATTCCACACATATCAAAGGGTATTTTAAAGAAGAAAAAATTTGAAAATTTAATATACCGGAAACAACAATAAAAGCGGGCGAGTGATTTAAAAATCCATAGCGCAGGAAGTTTAAAAATGGCGACTCAACGTCCGATAAGGGCACAAATACCCACTAAATGTTATGCAATGCATTCCACAAATATCAAAGGCTATTTTAAAGAAAAAAAATTGAACATTAATTTACCGGAAACAATAATAAAAGTGGGCGAGTGATTTAAAAATCCATAACGCAGGAAGTATAAAAATGGCGACTCAACGTCCGATAAGGGCACAAATACCCACAAAATGTTATGCTATGCATTCCACACATATCACAGAGTATTTTAAAGATTTTTTTTTTAATTTACTCATTTTTCACCAAAAAATACCATCCTCTCCCCTTCAAATGTAAATTTTGTAAAAGCTGGACACAAAATACTCCCCCCGTCCTCCCCGTTGGTATTGCTAGGGTTAAGAAAGATCCCAACGTCAACGATGAAGTGAAACATATGCAGTTGTGTATAGATGTAATAGCTAATACCCAAGAATTATAATTAACGACAAACAAGAGATTTCAATGAAAGTATTCGTTCTCACGTCCACAGAACTTTGACATACCCGTGAATTTGACAGCGTACCTTATTAAACTAATGTTTCGTGACAGGTTTTCAGTGTTTGTCAGAACTCGCGGTATTCAAGGTGAACGAATAGCAGTAAGCTGAACATACTTTTTGTATTGTAACATGACTGTCCAATAAGGTCGGAGGCACAACAGTATTGTCAACATGTGTTTAATCTACTGTCAACAGTAATATTATGGAATGGAATGTAATTTCGAGAGGAGGGCACTGCGACCTTTCAAGATCTATTGCGGTAACTCTCGGACTAGGCGCATTCCCAAGCCACACCGGCTGACTACACTAGGCCCATTCACAATGAAAATTAAACATAACCGTAACATAAACACAGAAGTTTGCGGCCAGGTTATCAAATGGGATCATTCACAATGATTCACATAAACACTGACATCAACATTACCGTCAGATGTTAAATGTTATGTTTTATTTAACGACGCTCGCAACTGCAGAGGTTATATCAGCGTCGCCGGATGTGCCGGAATTTTGTCCCGCAGGAGTTCTTTTACATGCCAGTAAATCTACTGACATGAGCCTGTCGCATTTAAGAGCACTTAAATGCCATCGACCTGGCCCGGGATCGAACCCGCAACCTTGGGCATAGAAGGCCAGCGCTATACCAACTCGCCAACCAGGTCGACCCGTTAGATGTTAATATGAAAGTTTGCGAACTCCAAACTTTCATGCTTATGCTTACGTGATTTGCAAACAGAACACAATCGTCGAGCGCTGAAGTATACGACAGAATATGAGGAAATTGCGTCGTTGTTATGTTTCCATGGTTACCAAGTATGTTCGCTGTTATACAGGGTGATTCAGACCACCTGTAACAGTAATTTATTTCGGCAACTAGTGCATGAAAATTTTCGAGACAAAAATATTTATAACTAAACCACATGTGAATTTTCACATGAGCTTGATTTCATCAATCAGCTCTAACAGGAAGTAGGGTCAGTGGCGTATCACTTCAAAATTTCAAATGGGAATTGGGATCAAATATGATACCATTTGATAGAGCCCTTCAAAAGAAACAACTTTCATAGGAAACGTTTTTATTAATTCCTACTCTTTCAATGAGAAAACGTACGAAAAGGCAATGGGTAATTCGGACCAGCCGTAACAGTAATTTATTTCGGCAACTAGTGCATGAAAATTTTCGAGACAAAAATATTTATAACTGAACCACATGTGAATTTTCACTTGAGCTTGATTTCATCAATCAGCTGTAACAGGAAGTAGGGTCAGTGGCGTATCACTTTAAAATTTCAAATGGAATTCGGGGTCAAATAAGATACCATTTGATAGAGCTCTTCAAAACAAACAACTTTCATAGGAAACGTTTTTATAAATTCCTACTAGGAATGAATAAAAACGTTTGTTTTGAATAGCTCTATCAAATGGTATGTTATCCTATTTGACTCGATTCTCATTTGAAATTTTAAAGTGGTACGCCACTGACCCTACTTCCTGTTAGAGCTGATTGATGAAATCAAGCTCAAGTGAAAGTTCACATGTGGTTTAGTTATAAATATTTTTGTCTCGAAAATTTTCTTGCTCTAGTTTCCGAAATAAATTACTGGTACGGGTGGTCTGAATCACCCTGTATTTATGTTCCCATCGTGAATGATGGTGTGACTTCTTGATTTTACCGTAACGTTTATATTCTTAAGTTAACGCTTACGTTATGTTTAATTTTCATTGTGTGATGCATCACAACCACACATGGCGCACGTTCCATTGAACAAAAAAACCGTATTGACAGAGATGCGGGACGTGCAGAGGAAGAAATACCGCATGAATAATATAAACAATGCAATTTTCTGGATTTGAATGTTAGAGTACAGTATACCTATAATGATGCGAGAAACACGTATTTAAAGCAATATCATTTAACAGGGTCTGTAATAATATGGACGGGCATTCGCTATCTCTCAGTTCATTGACCAGCCTATGATGACGCTGCAGAATTTCTTTTGAATAGGTGCATTTATAGTTCCATAGATGTTATTGCAGACATTAATTTATACATTGACTTATAAATTCTTTCATTCATAGTGTTATGCCCAAGGACAGGTATTTCACTGCAAACCTAGCTTCCTCCAATCGTCCCTATTTCTGCCTTCCTCTTAGTCTCCGCATATGATCCATATATCTTAATATCGTCTATCATCTGGTATCTTCTTCTGCCCCGAACTCTTCTCCCGTTCACATTCCTTCCACTGCATCCTTCAGTAGGCAGTTTCTTCCCAGCCAGTGATCCAACCAATTCCTTTTTCTCTTTCTGATCAGTTTCAGCATTATTTTTTCTTCACCCACTCTTTCCAGCACAGAATCATTTCTTATTCTGTCTATCCATTTCACACTCTCAATTCTTCTCCATATCCTCATTTTAAATGCTTCTAGTCGTTTCTCTTCACTTCGTCATAATGTCCATGTTTCTGCCCCATACAATGCTACACTTCATAGTCTCTTAGGACCGTATTCATATACGAGACTTTGGATGAAGACTTCCCAAAGTCGACTTTCGTAGTAAAGTTTAACTTCGTTAAAAGTCCTATTCATAGACAATACTTCTAAGAATTTGACTTTGACTTCGGTAAGTTGAGATTTGACGATCTTGTTCTAATGTTGGCAATCAAAATCGCTGCCTTCTAAACGAATTAAATTAACAGATAGTTGAAATAGAGTAGGCATTGCCACAATCAGAGATATCTTTTGAGACACAAATCAATGAAACAATTGAACATCGGTACATGTTAAGCGATTGTTAGCCGTTTTTGCAGCTTTACATAAGAATAATTTATTATTCGTGGGTTTAATGTGAAACTAACGTAAGTAAAAAAATTGCCATTTTTAGATCTTTACACAGAACAGCCTGTTGGATTAAGAAAACAGTGGTACACAAACTTCAAACGGAACGTGAAATTTTATGTTGTTATTTTTATATCGCTTCTTTCTGTCTACTGGCCACAAAAAATCGTAACTCAGTTCCAAACAGTCTTGTACTCGTACAATAAAATTCGTAACTACAAAACATGATTGTGTACATAGTTCATCTGAAATAGTATTGCCTGCTAAGAATTATGTTGTGAATAAAACATCGATTGTAATTATGTTAGGTTCACATTAAGCCCTCGAATTATTTTGCTGACCATCCACCGGAAGCCCGCTCTAAGAATGTCTATGAATATGGCCCTTAATCTTTCTCCAGAGGTCCGCAGAAGATGCTTCTTTTTCTATTAAAAACTTCCTTGGCCATTGCTATCCTCCTTTTGACTTCCCGGCAGCAGCTCATGTTACTGCTTATATTACATTCCAAGTATTTGAAGCTGATTTACCTAAGTAACTAGTTTCTCTCCTTTCATATTTCTTTCCTGCTGCTTTATATCAAAATGCGGTACACAACTTGGCACATACAGACACACACCTGCTAATATTGTGTGCTTGATCTAAAGAATGCAAGAAATCCTAGATCAGTGATGTCAAAGCAAGCGCATTATTCTGACCTTGACGTCGTGCGCGGGCACAAGCGCTAAGTATGGAAAGAGGAAAGGTTGTGTATATGAATAAGCAGCCTGTTGGATTAAGAAAACAGTGGTACACAAACTTCAAACGGAACGTGAAATTTTATGTTGTTATTTTTATATCGCTTCTTTCTGTTTGATATTATCTATATTGTCTGTAAACAAAAGTACTAATACCGATTTCTTAATATTGCACTTGTGTTTAAACGTTAATAACATAATAAAGAGTTAAGAAGAAATATTCACATACTTAAATTCCATAGTAATACAACTATACTTTACTAAATGGATGAAATACATCAATCGTAAAGAAAGTGATAAGAAAGAGATTGAGTATCACATGATAAGTTGGAATAGATATTGATGGTACCTTTAGCCTTATAAAAGTAATGAATAAACTAATAAAAACAATATTACAATACAAAGCAAAGTTACCTAGGAGCTGTATATGTTTTTTAAGTGTAACTAATATTCCATAACAAAACCCTTATCGTATTATTCTTTTAAGGTGATATTGGTTAGCAACTTCCTAACATCAGAATATTATTATTTTCTCGAAATGTCCCGAAGCTATAGAGCTGACATTTTTACAACACATGGGCACATATCTTTTGGTTATAATGTGACAGTAGTTGCTTTGTTAATTCATTTCCTTACAAACAATTTCCATGGGAATATTTTAAAAATTTTCAATACACTATCTTCAGTAATACGTATTTACGTATATTAGATTTACGAAAACATTCTGTAAGACTACTAAATAAATAGGCCTATATCTGAAAATTTCACTTTTCTATAAAAGAAATTGAGAAAATATTTCTTGTGAATAAAAAATGAAACTTGTGAAAAATGAGCATTAAAATTAAAACTTACATTCTTATAATGAACTTTACTTCTCAGACAAATCTAAAAATTAACATGGATACAATAAGTTCTCTTCCCTTTATCTATTGAATCAGTGCTGGCCAACCCTGTATATATCTCGACCAAGCGGCATATACTCTTTCGTCTCTCTCTTTCCTTTCCGCTGTAAAGCGCTCAGGCTCTCCTGAGCTCTAAAGCGCGCGCTTGCTCCTGTGGGCATCAATTGACATCACTGTCCTAGATCATTAGCATTGGTCAACAACATCATTTCATTTAAAAATTCACTCTTAATTGTATACATTGCGATTATTATATGTTTCAAATTTTGTTGTTGTTATTATTATTATTATTATTATTATTATTATTATTATTATTATTATTATTATTATTATTATTATAGCTTGAAATTTAATTATTGAGAACCTGAAATGATGCTTATAATTTAGTATTCAGTGTCGTCATGTTGCGACGCAACAGTCTTGATATGATTGGAGTTCCTAATAAATAGGCTACGTACGTAGTTTCCTCCATTAATTGTCTAAAAGAAATTACATAGTATTTCATTTCAAGAGAAGTTCTGGTATAGACAAAGAATTCATCAACATTCCCACATGCACTACTCTATCAAAGTATACACACTATGAACGTGCCACTGCTGTCTGTTAGTCAACACGGGACAGCCCATCAGCCTGAAGCCAATCCAAGCCAATGTATCATCAACACTTCACGCATTTCAACAACCTGCCCCGTTTGACGTGCATTCACGAGTGATCATGGACTGTTGGTTCCTTCAGTTAGATTAACTTGTATCATATTCTGTCGTTCAGTGCGTTTCTTGGACGATATTTCCAGAACACTGTTCTTGCTTTATTCATACAGGGACATCATTTTATTTTTACTAACATTTTTAATATTAACCTGGCTATATTTTCGGATTAAAGGTCTATAACCGGAAACACCGCTTGCTTCCCCTTCCAAGACTGGAGTTCGATGATACTGGCGTAAGATACAAATCACTCTACTAGGTACAGGAGGGAAGAAAAGTAGTTCATCCATTTATGTAAACTAGGAAATATCGCAATTTTGAGTTTGATAATTTTCATTAGGTTTTTGTTTAATCAAAATACAGTACTGTATTAACAATTAGTGTTTTTACTCACGAACTGAGCTATCCATTCGGACGTATTAATTATGCAGTGTATATTGTACTGTTAGAGCACATTAGCGTACAATATAGAGAATGAAGTTAAATAGAAAAATAATCATAATATGGATATTTAAACACATTTTTTAAAATGGTGGCCGTTCATTTCCATACAGGCTTCAGTTCTTTTGTACATATTATCGCACTATAGACTATTGTACCTAATTCCAATTACGTCCTTCGTACGAGTGACTTATGTTTAAATAATTCTGTACCTACTCTATAAAAGAGTACCTTACGTACTGTAAATTTAATCTTCACTTCTGCCCGATCCGAAAAGATAAAACTACTCAGAAATGCTATCTACTGTCCGTTCAAGTGGTTTTGTCGCAGGGTCGTAGAAAGGAGGGGGGGGGGGGAATCACGTGACAGTTAATTACTTAACGAGGCCCTTTTATTTAACTTATTTTAAACAGTTGTATAATATTACGTAGAGTCCACGTCTGTGGAGTAACGGTTAGCGCGTCTAGCCGCGAAATCAGGTGGCCCGGGTTCGATTCCCGGTCGGGGCAAGTTACCTGGCTGAGGTTTTTCCCGGAGTTTTCCCTCAACCCAATATGAGCAAATGCTGGGTAACTTTCGGTGTTGGACCCCGGACTCACTTCACCGGAATTATCACCTTCATCTCATTCAGATGCTAAATAACCTAAGCTGTTAATAAAGCTTCGTAAAATAAGCTACTAAAATAAAAAAAATATTACGTAGACGTCCAATTCCTAACAGAAATTAATGTTTTCAGAAAAGAGCTAAGACAGCCCAGCCACTAGCCTTTACAGAGGTGCGAACAGAAGCAGGTGGGGGAAACCGGGACGCGACGTAGGCAAACGGACGACAGTACTTGTGCGAAAATATGATTCAATATTGAAAGCTCTTTCGTCACTGGAAAACGGGAACATATTTCTGGAACGTACTATACTCACTAACTCAGTACTGCATACGCGACCTTGGTTCTGTGTGGAGAACGGTTGGTAGTTTACTAGTAGAGGGGATGGGAGTGAAGTACATTAAAAAAACTCAGGTATAATAAAAATGTAAGCAAAAATAAAATGATGTCCCTGTACTTATTAATAAAATATTTATTTAGCATTCCGGTACGTTAGTAATATCGGTCCCGATTTCATAAATTACAGCGAAATAAATACATTAAGATGATGTTGGTAATGTGACACACACACACACACGCACGCACGCACACGCACACACACACAGATATATAATTTTATAGTTGTGTGATTGTCACTGTTCGCGTTTCAAGTCTCGAACTGTGCAGTTCTTAAGATACTTCCTAGCTAAGTGCAGCCGACGCACTATATCACATATTTATCAACTTGCTTTTCATTATTAATGCGCTTGTTACACCGATTTTATCGACATATTCAACCTACATTTTATCAAATTTTAACGCGAATTTTTAAATGATCAGTGTTTAACATTTTAATATTTGTCTTATTGTACATTAACCTATGAAAGAGATTTTTGTAGTATACTATATTTTATCAATTTCTATGTATACATATTATTATGCAATAGTAATCCAAAAATGATGACCCAATGTGATGTAGTATTAATTTCGAAATGTTTGTAGCCTATATACCTGTATTGGGCCATTCCATAGTGACACACGTAACATTTTTTAAGTACCTAACTTTCATCTTCACAGGATATTTAATTAAATACTTAGTAATTCATAAAAAAGACATTACTAGGCTACGAGACTTTGGACGCGATACAATAAGTTTACTGTGCATGCACTATAGGTTGTTGACTCGCTGCAGGTAGATAAAGATGTGTTGAGGTAACATCGTTGCTATTTAGAGTAGAGTACGGTAGTATGGGGAAACACACACATAAATGGACATTCTGAAAGTAAATATACATTACACAATGATAATGTCAAAAGAATGTAAAAAGCATTTATTCTCCTGTCTTTTATAAGCATTTGTGTTTAATTATACACAGTGTTAATGGTGGAAATAAGCATGTAGCAATTTTAATTTCTTCATTTATACTATTGGACGTCTTTAGGAAGTGCAGTCACAGTACCGAATTGCAATGTACCTACTACAAAATACATTCTCAGTGTCTCAAACAAGCCACCGGCGTGGCTCAGTCGGTTAAGGCGCTTGCCTGCCGGTCTGAAGTTGCGTTTGGGCGCGGGTTCGATCCCCGCTTGGGCTGATTACCTGGTTGGGTTTTTCCGAGGTTTTCCCCAACCGTAATGTGAATACAAGGTAATCTCTGGCGAATCCTCGGCCTCATCTCGCCAAATATCATCTCGCTATCACCAATCTCATCGACGCTAAATAATCTAGTAGTTGATACAGCGTCGTTAAATAACCAACTAAAATAAAAAAAATAAAGTGTCTCAAACACAAATCTTTTTCGGTTATCTGCCAAAGTTTGTACTGTAGAAACCTGCGCTTTACTTCGCATGACGTGATAGGAGCAAAACGAAAAAACCTAACATCATTGCAGTCTCTAAGAGACAGTCCTTCATTCTCGGGTGACTCTATGTCAACTAATTTGCTGTTTATGTTACGCAATGTTCCATATCCGTTATTTTTACATAAAATTGATTTCCATTTCTGTTTTACACGTTCAGTAACCGATGTACTTGGTGTCTCATTAATTCTCTACATCATTTTCTAAATTAATTTCTTTATGACTTTTCTAACCGTGTAATAGTTTCAGACACAGTTTGTATGAAAACCAAATTATTCGTCAGAACCTTCGAATCCAGAGCGTTTTCCTTTGCGTATTTGTTGGCATTCATTCTACAGTACCCCCCACCCACTGTACGCTTTACCACTATACTCAGTACGCCGTTATGCGGATTTCCCACTGAACTGCTCTATTGGGTCCTAAGTCTCGAAGCCTGGACATTACTGTCTTTTAACATGAGCATTCCTAAATACAAACAAAAATTCTTAATGAAAAGGAATAATTAATAATGCAAAAAAATATTAAATATTGTATGGTGTGACACACGAACATTTTCTTGCCAGTAGATTTATCACCAAAATGGAAAATGTTCATATTATTGTGCTTTTTCTCCCACATACGTGTTGTTGCACAATGAGTGTTATCAAATTCAAAAAATTCGGATCATAATGAAAAAAATGACATATAACAAGCAGAGATTCGTGAGATTTTTATTTTTCGTGAAAATGTCTCATTTTCGTGGAATGACGCTATTGTATTAATCAATGAGAGTAAAATTAAGTAAATCCATGGCGCTACAGCCCTTTAACCGACCGACCAGCCGGCTGCTGGCATCACGTCCACGTCCCGAAGTAGAGGTGGACGATCATCCAACTAGAATGGAGGCTCAGTGAGAGTATTGTTCACTATATTCTATTACTCTCCATGTTTATATATGAATATTAACCTCAGGATGATCCAATGTGGTTGAAAACGTTTGTTATTAAAGACTTTTAAATATATATTAGGTTCCAGTCCTTCCATGATGATAAGTTACTAGACGGAACAGACTTGTAATTTTCATTGCTCCCATATGAAGAGTACAGGGAAAAACCTGTTAAGTCACGTTTTACTGTTTTTACAGGAGAGCAAGTTCAAAATTTTTTCAAGACCCATTATATTATATTGTCTTTGGGTTATCATTCCTAAAATTTCTTTGGACTAATGAGGTTATTATTCTGTACATATAGTTAAACTACACAAATCTACACTAACTGAGCTATTACATGACGTCTAAAACAGAAAATCAACAATTTTGGACTTGCCAAGTTTCCACTGTACACTTCATCATCTTCAGGGACATCATTTTATTTTTACTCCAATTTTTATTGTACCTGAGTTTTTGAATGTACTTCACTCCCACCCCTTCTACTAATGAAGTTCAAGCGTCCTCCACACAGATCGAAGATCGCATATACAGTCATAGTAGCTTACGGTCATAGTAAACAGTACGTTCCAAAAATATGTTCGCGTTTTTCAGTGACGAAAGAGCTTTCAATATTGAATCATTTTCGCACAGGTACTGTCGTCCATTTGCCTACGTCGCATCCTGGTTTCCCCCACCAGCTTTTATTCGCCAGTTAGTGTCTGGGCTGTCTTAGCTCTTTTCTGAGAACATTAATTTCTGTTAGGAATTGGACGTCTACGTAATATTATACAACTGTTTAAAATAACTTAAATAAAAGGGCCTCGTTAAGTAATTAACTGTCACGTGATTTCCCCCCTTTCTACGACCCTGCGACATAACCACTTGGACGGACACTAGGTAGCATGTCTGAGTAATTTTATCTTTGCGGGTCGGGTAGAAGTGAAGATTGAATTTACAGTACGTAAGGTACTCTTTTATAGAGTAGGTACAGAATTATTTCAACATGAGTTACTAGTACGAAGTACGGAACTGGTAATTGGAATTAGGTACAATAGTCTATAGTGCGATAATATGCACATTAGAACTGAAGCCTGTATCGAAATGAACGGCCACCATTTTAAAAAATGTGTTTAAATATCCATATTATGATTATTTTTCAATTTAACTTCATTCTCTATATTGTACTCTAGTGTGCTGTAACAGTATAATATACACTGCATAATGAATACGTCCGCATGGACAGTTCAGTTCGTGAGTAAAAACACTCATTGTTAATACTGTACTGTATTTTGATTAAACAAAAACCTAATGAAAATTATCAAACTCAAAATCGCGATATTTCCTAGTTTACGTAAATGGATGAACTACTTTTCTTCCCTCCTATACCTAGTAAAGTGATTTGTTTGTATTTTACGCCAGTATCATCGAACTCCAGTCGTGGAAGGGGGTAGCGAACGGTGTTTCCTGTTCTCCTGTTGATCCAAAGGTATAGCCAGGCTATTATTAGAAATGTCAGTAAAAATAAAATGATATCCCTGTATAAGTGTAGCTTGCCGTAAAGCATTTATTCCTTTCTAGAGTGAAAGTTTTCCTTATGAAGAACAGAATTTATAACGGCGCTATTAGAAGATATTTTGTGAAAGTTAAGTAAACAAATGTATTATTGGAACTAAATATGTGTTAAGGATTCAACACAGTTTCAACCAGAACAACCTCGGAAATTGGAGTTTCGGGAGGATGGCACTGTGACTCAATACTGCGACCTTTTACGATCTAACGTGCTAACCCTCAAGTTAGGCGCATTCCCAGATCCACACCGGCTGACTACACTAAGGTTCGCTGCGTACCCAGGTTTCGAGCAGACAAGCCCCCTTGTCCCTAGGCCAGCCCCCTCCGTGCGTCACCAGCTGGCGTTAGGAGAATGCTACGGAATGATGCAGCCCTAACATGGGGAAACGGGAAAATCCGAGAAAACCTCAACTGCGACTTTGTCCGACACAAGTGTCGCTATAGATTTTTCAATGAAAAATTCCAGGTCTGACAGGAACTCGAACCCGGACCGCCTGCATCACAGGCTGAAGGTCAGACCGCTCAGCCACTGCAGGGGACGAGATCAACTTTATTTTTTTTTATTCTGGAACCTGCAAGGAGAGAGAAGTTATCCAGCAATATCTATTTCATGTGTAAGCACGTTAACGGTTTCCTGCATTACAAGGCAAATGATGGGATCGCCATCTCCAGACAAATCATTCTTACGATGAAAGAATAATGGAACGGAGAAAAATTCCCTCCGGCGCCGGGATTTGAATCCGGGTTTTCAGCTCTACGTGATGATGCTTTATCCACTAAGCCACACCGGATACCCATCCCGGTGTCGGACAGAATCGTCTCAGTTTAAGTTCCAACTCTTGGGTTCCCTCTAGTGGCCGCCCTCTGCACTACGTCATAGATGTCTATGAACGTAGGACTGAAGTCCACGCATGTGCTGAGGTGCACTCGTTATGAGTGACTAGTTGGCCGGGATCCGACTCATACCATATATATTATTTTAATGTACCGAAGTACATAAGATATTTCCATGCAGTTGTTCTGCGTCATCATACGATGAAAGAGTAATGGAACGGGTTCAAATCCCGGCGCCGGAGGGAATTTTTTTCCGTTCCATTACTCTTTCATCGTATGATGACGCAGAATATCTGCATGGAAATATCATATGTACTTCGGTACATTAAGATAATATAAATCATTCTTGTCAAAAACATAATGCATGTGAAGAATGCCCGCCACGGAAAGTCTAGTATTATAAGGCCGATAAAGAAAGGCTTACTGTTATGCATACAGTGTTGCTGTTGTTGTTGTTATTTTTATTATCACTCTGTGTATTACATTGTGTTGAGAAAGAATGTATCACTTGTTTGTCCAGTGGCCTCAAAGAAACATTTATACAGCTTGAAAGTAGGCTGTGTAAATATCGTACATTGACATACACTGATAAATTTTTCACCAGTGGAGATTTGATCTAATCTGTTTGGATAAAGTCTCTTCTGTCACTCACCACTAAAGCAGAATTTCGAAAGTGTTCTAGGAGATTTCCGAATTAATGTAGCTTTTGTTGTTTTGTGCCTGGATGACAAGAGCTTGAGTTGAGCGTGTTCACTAGTATAGTGCTCAAACAGTCTCTCTTCATAATGCTAAAGTGAATATAAATATAACGTATAGTAGTATTGAATTTAACACTTTTGAAAGACTTTTATGGTGACAGTGTCCAGAATTAGGCTTTTAAGTATTGGAACGTGTTCTGGAACTTGACATTTCCAACGTTTCGGAACTACTTACAGGTTCCATTTTGAGGACAGATAGATAAGACTAGAAGGGTCGTCTATTCCGGTATGCATAGTTGCGCCCCGCGGTCAATTGGGAGGTCTAGGCATGGCATAATTGCGCCCCGAAGAAATCAGGTAGCAGATGGGACATGGCATAGTTGCGCCCCGATGAAATCAGGTAGCAGAATGGACTTGGCATAGTTGCGCCCCGCGGTCAATTGGGAGGCCTAGGCATGGCATAGTTGCGCCCCGAAGAAATCAGGTAGCAGAATGGACATGGCATAGTTGCGCCCCGAAGAAATCAGGTAGCAGAATTGACATGGCATAGTTGCGCCCCGCGGTCAATTGGGAGGCCTAGGCATGGCATAGTTGCGCCCCGAAGAAATCAGGTAGCAGATGGGACATGGCATAGTTGCGCCCCGAAGAAATCAGGTAGCAGGATAGACATGGCATTGTTGCGCCCCGATGAGCATAGTACACACAAAAGTGATTGTCATAAAATAAATAAATTACTTAAAAATATTACAGTGATAGCTGCATTCAAATCAGGTAGGCCTAGCGTATGATCAATTTTGCTATTTAAAATAATACTTTTTTATTGATCACACACAATAAATGAACTGCATTTTTTGTTTCTACATCGATATCTTAACCCTACGGTACAGGGTTTCGAAAATTGAAACTTAGAACCATTATCAATTATTAACTCTTCACCCTTTTCACTAAACTTAACATTAATTTTAAATTAACCTCACTATCCGCCAAGACGGTGTGAAAATCACTAATAAAATGTCAAGACTGCTAAGGCCCCATATTCCAACGGCTCACTCATTTGAATATGTCAGTTAATAAAGTACTGCCAACTTCATGGTGTTCATTTTAACGGTAGGCTATTGATAATCACTGCATAAACAGTAGAAAAACAGTTAATAAAGTACTGCCAACTTCATGGTGTTCATTTTAACGGTAGGCTATCGATAATCACTGCATAAACAGTAGAAAAACGGTTAATAAAATACTGCCAACTTCATGGTGTTCACTTTGACGGTATCGATAATGAATATAAATCGAATAAGAAATCAATAAGGTTGGTTGATTACGAGGCTCGAGTTTCCGTAGTGTCTTTTCCTCTACCTATTTCATCGGGGCGCAACTATGCCATGCCCCTTTTCTCTACCTGATGGGAACGGGGCGCAACTATGCCCACAAAACAGGGACCCTTTTTTATATGCTGCATTTTATCTGACCGTGTGGCGCAACTATGCCTTGCCCGTCTATTCTGCTGGGCTTAAGGCTCAAAGAAATATTTGGCAACTTCTTCCGGTAGTTACTCTGCCATATATACAGATATCCACACCGTTGTCTGATGATGTCCATAAGAAGGGGCGAAAACGTTCACGTGTAATAAGATGGATTAGCAAAAATAACTTTGTTGACTTTTAATAAATAGGTAAAGACGTAAATATCAAACTTCACTTTATAATAATTCAAGCAGAACAACTCCTGAGTCCGCGAAAGAAAAGCTGCATGATAATCTAATGCTTGGGAATATTCCAAATTGTGGAATTTCTTTCTTTTATTTGAAGCAAAACTCTAAAATACAACATTTCACGGTAATTTTCTTTTATCTGAGGCAAAACTCTAAAATACATAATTTCATGGTAATTTTCTTTTATTTGAGCCAAAACTCTAAAATACATAATTTCACGGCAGTTTTCTTTTATGTGAAGCAAAACTCTAAAATACATAATTTCACGGTAATTTTCTTTTATCTGAGGCAAAACTCTAAAATACATAATTTCACGGTAATTTTCTTTTATTTGAGGCAAAACTCTAAAATACATACCGGTAATTTCACGGTAATTTTCTTTTATGCGAGGCAAAACTCTAAAATACATAATTTCACCGTAATTTTCTTTTATTTGAGGCAAAACTCTAAAATACATAATTTCACGGCAATTTTCTTTTATGTGAAGCAAAACTCTAAAATATATAATTTCACGGTAATTTTCTTTTATTTGAGGCAAAACTCTAAAATACATAATTTCACGGTAATTTTCTTTTATCTGAGGAAAAACTCTAAAATACATAATTTCACGATAATTTTCTTTTATCTGAGGCAAAACTCTAAAATACATAATTTCACAGTAATTTTCTTTTATCTGAGGCAAAACTGTAAATTACATAATTTCACGGCAATTTTCTTTTATCTGAGGCAAAACTGTAAAATACATAATTTCACAGTAATTTTCTTTTATCTGAGGCAAAACGGTAAAATACATAATTTCACGGTAACTTTCTTTTATCTGAGGCAAAACGGTAAAATACATAATTTCACGGTAACTTTCTTTTATCTGAGGCAAAACTCTAAAATACATAATTTCACGGTAATTTTCTTTCACTCTTTCGGATAGCATAATGTTCCAAATTTCAACAGTTTTCCCGACTCTTCACAAACTCTGGTTACTCACATACCTCTGATGCACGCTGAATAGTAGGTAGGTCGTTCCCAAGCAATGTTTCTTCACCACCGACCTCTGTTTGATTGAATTACTATTTCTTGCGTTATATTAATACCAATGGCAGGCATATACTGTGAATCAATAAATACGATTATTTCCCTTCATGAGTGCGTTGATGACTAGTAACGCTTAAAATGAAATCACATCATTGTATACAAAAGAGTAGGCCTGTAGCATAATAAGTAGTGGGAACATTTGCTGCACGTTACGTTAACTTTTATAGTTATTTCTTTAAGCACCAGCATTGTCTCTGTTTTCGAGAAGAGGAGTCATTATATAAAACATGATGAACTATTTTGTCTTGTTAATACTTAATTTTTTATCTGTTGGAAAACTATTAAAATACTACCTTTTGCGAGTGAAACATCATTTTATGTAATGTTTATAAATAATCACAGTTACTACATTTGGGATAAAATTATTACAATATCGTATGGCCATGATTTACGAGAAAAATTACGCTAACATTGAATGTTAACAAAGTTAATCAAATTTTTATGATATTGCCCTATGATGATAAAATTTGTGGCACAAAGCTAACACACACTTTCTGATTGTACGTTTTAAGCATTTTGTGTTTCTTTGTCAAGTTGCGAAATGTCATCACTAGGGCTCGGAAGTTGATGACCTTAAAATAACAGAAAAATAACCTATAAAATGACTTTAAACTTCTGAAAATATGACATTAAAATTTAAAACAAATGAGCATGATTTGAATAGTAAAATACGAACAAAATAGTAGTATACTTCCGTCTGTGGAAAGTACATCGTCACCAGACTCAGTCACTCTCGCAAAAAGAACTCTGCTTTATTTTACTGTACATTCGGCACTTCCATGTCTTCACTTGTGTGATACAATATGCTGACTGTTGACCGTGGGCACTGCGGCTGCAGTATTTGTTCTGTTGCGTTGAACTGGGAAAAGCACATAACAGACGTAAACAAGAGTCAAGGCTGATGTAACCATAAGGAAAATTCTTTTAAGACGCAATCGAATTACGTAAGCAATCAGCAGAGGTTGTCGAATATAGACTACGACTACACTGTAAAAAGAATGTCCGTTCATAAACAGAAGAGGGCAAAAAATGCAACAAAATGTAGAACATTTCCTAAAAAAATGACCAGTAGACAATAAAGGACCTAAAAATGCAAACAAAAAGTGCAGAATAAACTTAGGCTATATTGGTTCGTGTTGTAATGAAACGAGTTTATATTGTATCCTGTATTGCCTGTGACGTCTCAGAAAAAAAGATTGTCATCAACTTCCAGCCCTGGTTGTTACTGTCATTCGGTGTAAAAGCCTGTAGATAATGAATATGAATATAACCCGTGTAAAAGCCTGTAGATAATGAATATGAATATAACCCGTGTAAAAGCCTGTAGATAATGAATATGAATATAACCCGTGTAAAAGCCTGTAGATAATGAATATGAATATAACCCGTGTAAATGCCTGTAGATAATGAATATGAATGTAATCCGTGTAAAAGCCTGTAGATAATGAATATGAATATAATCCGTGTAAAAGCCTGTAGATAATGAATATAATCCTTGTAGAAGCCTCTAGATAATGAATATGGATGTAATCCGTGTAAAAGCCTGTAGATAATGAATATGAACATACTCCGTGTAAAAGCCTGTAGATAATGAATATGAATATAATCCGTCTGAAAGCCTGTAGATAATGAATATGAATATAATCCGTGTGAAAGCCTGTAGATAATGAATATGAATATAATCCGTGTGAAAGCCTGTAGATAATGAATATGAATATAATCCGTGTGAAAACCTGTAGATAATGAATATGAATATAATCCGTGTAAAAGCCTGTAGATAATGAATATGAATATAATCCGTGTGAAAGCCTGTAGATAATGAATATGAATATAATCCGTCTGAAAGCCTGTAGATAATGAATATGAATATAATCCGTGTGAAAGCCTGTAGATAATGAATATGAATATAATCCGTGTAAAAACCTGTGGATAATGAATATGAATATAATCCGTGTGGAAGCCTGTAGATAATGAATATGAATATAATCCGTGTAAAAACTTGTGGATAATGAATATGAATATAATCCGTGTGAAAGCCTGTAGATAATGAATATGAATATAATCCGTGTAAAAACTTGTGGATAATGAATATGAATATAATCCGTGTGAAAGCCTGTAGATAATGAATATGAATATAATCCGTGTAAAAACTTGTAGATAATGAATATGAATATAATCCGTGTGAAAGCCTGTAGATAATGAATATGAATATAATCCGTGTAAAAACTTGTGGATAATGAATATGAATATAATCCGTGTGAAAGCCTGTAGATAATGAATATGAATATAATCCGTGTAAAAACTTGTGGATAATGAATATGAATATAATCCGTGTGAAAGCCTGTAGATAATGAATATGAATATAATCCGTCCTAAAGCCTGTAGATAATGAATATGAATATATTCCGTGTGAAAGTCTGTAGACAATGAATATGAATATAATCCGTGTAAAAGTCTGGGAGAAATTCCTGTTTGCAGACGGACAAACGTGCAGAGATGTTGAAAACATAATTTCCTCGAAAATATCTCAAATTATTAATTTTTTACAACGTCGCAATACTTTCTCAATGAGAAATCAGAATGAAATGGAATTTCCAACTCTCTAGCAACGTACAAATCGATTAATTTGCAGTAATACAAATTAATTAACTAAGCGGAAATTATCTTCGTTAAAATGTAGGATGCAATTGTCCACTCATGGAAAGGATGATTCATGTTGATGTTGAGCACGTGGTTAGAATTGATGATATGCGTGCGGTGCTTTAAACGTTCAAGTGGCCGTATGTTCTGTGAGAATGCCAAGATTAGAAATGTACGTAAATTACACATACATCATCTGACGGGGAATTGCCTGTCTTGCCCACGATCTGCTTTGCATCTTTCTTCTGGATGTATATGATTTTCCTCCCTGCAATTGCATTTTCATCCCCTCTATAAACCCAGTCTCATCTGGGTGAAGTGCTCCGACCATAGCTATGCATAGCATCATTTGACAGAGTTCCGGACATCGGAGAGCCCAGTTCCAAGTGCAGGTTATTAAAAAATTGTTTTAAAATACACAAGTGGCGAAGTGTATCAACATTGGTTAAAAACGCAGTAACCGTAGATTATGAAACGACGGTTAAACAGTAACAGTGGTTAAAATGTAATTTGTGTGCACCATTCATAATCACAGATTACTTAAACATGGCTAGCTGACACCTCATTTAACCAGAGTAAAGCCTATGCTGGTGTATTGTTTCTACAAAATGACTAAAGGAAAGCATCCATACCGCTGTAAAGATAATAGTCAACGTCTAAAAATGACTGCGCTCACTCCGTTCTACATCGAAATGAACGTGTCCTACATTTTCGCTTTGCATTTGTTTGCCTTTGGGCGCTGTTATATTTGCGAGTTGCATTTCTTTGCTGTTAGGTTAAAATCGTACAAAATAGAAAATTGAATGCAAAAATGATTATATCCCATTGTGTGGTTGAAGTGTCGCTAGACTTAATTACTAGAATTTAAATATATTATATAAAAAGATAGAATATCTATAAAGGAAAAGGATGCAGAAGATTAATAGGAATGTGTATACGATCAAGGACCTCATTTACACAAAGGAACTGTTCATTATCCTAAGATCCATAAATAACCTCTCTTTGTTCAGCCAGTGACATAGAGAAAGAGATATTAGAGTATTCTCTCTTAAAATACAGAAAATATCAGTTACATAGAATCGTAATATAAGCAGCCGAACCATAGGAGAAATATGACTTTTTGTGTTACCGGTATTTCAAGTGATCCATTTGCAGATTTTGATAAACGAAATCCCTCCTGAAATTTTCTGTCACTTAAGTCCTCGTAAGAATTCTCCCTTTCCACTAAAGAACCTTCACGCTCACGCTCTATCCAAGTAATTCAAGTACTGTGTAATAATAATCGTCTTCGAAATAAACATCTGTGGCTCTGGCCGCCATTTTGCTTTACTTGCTCTACTAATCACTGGTTATCTCTTTTAACCGCTCGAATATGGCCGGTTAGAGATTACTGTGGTTAACCTCCTATTTAAGTCGTAACCGAGGTCGATCCACTGTAAAAATGCTTAACCAGAGGTTAGGTGACAATTTTAACCGGTGGTTACACTAACCGACGTTGATGCACGTGAGCCAAGATTAATTATATTGCCAACGAATTTTAAAAATGTCCTCAAATTTGAGTGACTACTCGCGTACAGTATTCACACTGATGGTCATGTTACAGACATCTTACCCATTTTTGTCTCTGTAAAAGGATAAGTGACTTTTTTTATAGTTTCTCATTTTATCAAGGGCATCTTACCAGAAGGGCGAATCAACAAATGCAGCTTTATTGAAATATTTTATGTTCGAACCTATTTATGTTCGAAGATAATCGTTTGAGAATTACAATGGGAACGAGGAAGGATCAGAGAAAGTACCTTGTTATGTAGACAAGGACAGGAAAAGTTATTCTTTATTTAAATTGCTCTAATGTAAAGTTGAAGTTTTGTTGATATGCACTTCTGGTATGATGTCTTCTATATAAAGTGTAAAGAGAAGATATTGTTATACTATGTGATAATAAATGATTCAAGCAATTTTAATGTTGTCCCTTAAATGTGCAGAAATTTGATGTAATGTAAATGTAATATTTTAAAATTCCTTTCCAGAACGAAAATTTACATTTGTTCGGGTCAAATTTCTGCACATTTAAAGGACAAAACTGAAATTCTTTATCATGATACACTGTTCTCTTAAACTGACCGAGCATATTGGGAATTAAATCAATGTATTTTCCGAAACACGCTATGAAATCTTTCATATAAAACAATTTCTGGTCTCGAGAAGAAAGAAAAACTGAGCAAAATTGTATTGAACTTTTTTGTTTTAAATGTCTCGATGAATGATCCCTTGCAATTAGTGACATTACTTAGATTCATCCTGTATGTATATATAATTATAATTATTAATATTAATTTCTTTATTTTCTGTGAATGTGTTTTAAGCATTAGTGATAACGAGCATGCCATCTCCCTCTGTATATAAGTATTGAACGAATTTTATTTATATCCAGCGTATACGAGCTACCGCAACTGTAAATTAAACACATAAAATATAAATTACATAATTGTTTTTACTAAGGTGGTTGTTAAAATCACAAATGCAGATTTTCTTGAATTATATTTATATTTTCATTATTCTTTTACATAAAACAAAATTATGTTTGTAATGGAGTAGAAAATATGTCTCCAAAGATATTTGTGTTGGTTTGGATGAGGCCATTTCGTTTACAAATCCCTCTTCTGTGTGAAGTGGATGGTGCCATAGGTCACAACTGATATTCATAACCCCGTTATCTGAATGACCTTACGAAAATAAATTTTAATTGCTCCAACTGGAGCAATTTATCCTAAAAATGTTACGCACGTAGCCTACTGAATCATTGCAGACAGTGCTCCATTACTCGCAAGTGTCTTGCTTCAAGACTTCGGCAGCTATTTTCTTAATGCAAGTTGCTAAATGTTAACGTGTTTTTAAGTAGCAAGTAATTTATGATTCCGAATTTGTGAAGAAAATATTTATATTTCCCATGGCCTGTCACTGTTATCAATAGGGCTAGGATTTTGATGATCTATAAATCATAAAAAAGTCCTAAAAACAATGCATTTATGACCTAAAAATCTAAAACAAATGCCCTTAAAATGCCCTAAAAATTGATCTTACATTCTAAAATTGGCTTAGTAGGTAAAGAAGTTTTGTGCTACTTTATATTTACACTAGAAATTAAATTAAATTCTAGTACCAACATTTAAGTTTATTTAATTTTACATAATTTTTTCTAAGTGGTACACTTTAATTAATTATTTTACCTGATGTAGTTTCCATGTAGCCCATCACAAGGCCACTCATACGGAATTAGCAAGTATAGAGGAGTCTATATTGAAGGGTGGTTGGACTGATCCATTGCATGGGGTGTACTACGTTAAAAGGGCAATATTTGTGTAGAAAAACGATTAAAATATTATACAAAATAATGGCGTAGCTCGGTCGATTAAGGCGCTTGCCTGCCGATCCGGAGTTGCGCTCGGGCGCGAGTTCGATTCCCGCTTGGGCTAATTATCTGGTTGGGTTTTTCCGAAGTTTTTCCCAACCGTATGGCAAATGTCAGGTAATCAATGGCGAAGCCTCGGCCTCATCTCGCAAAATATATCACTATCACCAACTCCATCGACGCTAAATAACTTCGTAGTTGGTACAGCGTCGTTAAATAACCAAGTAAAAAATAAAGAGTATTAATGGACAAAATATGTAGACAAAATATCAAAGGAAATAAACATTATTTTATATTAATAATGGGGATTTGTGGCCAAAATTAAGTGAAAATGTCTAAAAAATGTCCGAATAACACAAAAAAATGCTCTTATGAGTTGAAGCAGGCAAAAAATGCAAAAAAAAATGCCCTAACAAATATGTCTTAAAACACTTAGTTTATCACTTAACATATAAATACTAAAGCAGCTATATTTCTGGCTTACTAGAAAAAAGATGCAATTTCATCATAATCCTAGCCCTAGTTATCAATATTTTGTCTCGTCCTTCGCCACACTGATGGAAAGAATTTCTTGCAAACGATGAAAGAGTAATGGAACGGAGAAAAATTCTCTCCGGCGCCGGGATTTAGAGCTGAAAACCCGGGTTCAAATCCCGGCGCCGGAGAGAATTTTTCTCCGTTCCATTACTCTTTCATCGTATGATGACGCAGAATATCTGCATGGAAATATCATATGTACTTCGGTACATTAAAATAATATATATTCTTGCAAACGGCTCATTTATTTGCCTACACTCTTTCGTATTGGTATAAAGTTTGACATAAACCAACCCTTTCTGCCTGTTTCAGTGGTTTCCAAACTTTTTGAAAGCGTGGCCCACTTTTGGGGTGACTTCAGTTTGCGACCGGTTCTTGACTTCATTCCAGAAATACAAATCCCTGTAAAATCACAAACAACCATAATTTTACTCAAAACCAGTGTATACCACCCGAAGTACGGTTTTAAACATATCACATTAATTATGTTTTACTTTACAAATGCTGAAATATTGTTTGATTTTTATGTTCAGCGTTGTTTATGTTTCTTAATGCAAAATAAATGTATGTCAATAAGACGTTTTGGCCCCCATTTTGGGAACTGCTGCCTTGTTCTAGCGCATAGATGGGCATCGTGCCTCACTTGAGAATTTGTGCCTCACTGACCTTCACAGAGCTTATCGCTCTGAGTGACATCATCCTCACGGTATCCGTTCCTCTCTCACGCAGCTCCTAGGCGTGGGCAGGTTCTATATCAGTTTCATAAGCAGTATCAGTGGTGGCATAATGGCATTATCAAAGCAGTGTGTACGCGTTAGAAAAAGATTATTTCATGAGAAATGGGGAGGAAGAGTTTTTTTGCTGTTTAGAAGGGGAGAACATACGCTGTATGTTATGCTCAAAAATCCCATTAGGCATTAATAAATTTAATACACAACGACCTTATTCCTTATGCCATAAAGAAAATGCTGAATTAGAAGGTAAGACAAATTAAATGTTATTTTTCGTACTATTCCGAAGAAAATTTATGATCTTAACATTTTCATAGTATACTAAATACGACATTATACCTTAAACACGCTGCATTAAAAGGTACGAGGATTTAAATGTTGTTTGTACGTATTATTTCCAAAAGAGATTTATAAAAAAATATATCAAATGTGCGTAGAAAATGAAATATGATTTTCTGAAATGATTTTAGGTCGAGAACGTGCAAATCTATTAAGTAATCTTGATAAACACCAGAATATTCAAGAAAATAAACGTAGACAACGTGATGGAATATTATTGGCTAGTTACGCAATTTCTTGCCTGTGATTTAAATCAATTCAATGATGGAGAAATAGTAAAGAGGTTTATGATTAATTTGTCAAATTGAATAAAAGTTTTCGAGTCTCTCACGTTAACCAGGCGCTTTCCTAATAATTCGCCACTGACCGCCTTAGCGATTACGATAAGGTGACGCAGGTCACAGCAGTTTATATTTCCCATCCTACTCTGCAGTCTCCTCTCCTAGTAAACAAACTATTTCAAATCGAGTGCCTCACGTAACCGAAAATTGTGCCCATGTATAGTCTACAAAAACGAAAGTTTCAAGGAGGACGGGAGGACGCATTTTTTTTTTTTTTTTTTGCTGTCAATATGATGAGAATATTAAATGTATGATTTGTTCACAAGTATTACGAGGAAACGGTTGTATAACCTAAAACAGCATTAGGGTAAATTAGGGTCTGTTGGACAGTCGGGCGTGTTGGACACTTTGTACTTTAACGTGTTACCTCGCCACTTGTGAGCACCACATTCTGCTAGAAGTCAATGACGGAAGTAACTCGTGGCTACTTCCGTCATTGACTTCTAGCAGAATGTGGTGCTCACAAGTGGCGAGGTAACACGTTAAAGTACAAAGTGTCCAACACGCCCGACTGTCCAACAGACCCTATTTTACCCTATACTAAATGTCATTCATGAAACATTAAAAGGTGAATAATTATTATTATTATTATTATTATTATTATTATTATTATTATTATTATTATTATTATTATTTCTGTATGTCTATCTTTTTCGCCAGATGTACGAATAATGCCGTTAGATCTTCAATTTAAACTCACAGATTTACATTGTGATGTCAAATGAAAGCTAGATGTAAGAACTTGACAAATTTACATTGTGATGTTAAATGAAAGCTAGATGTAAGGACTTGACAAATTTACATTGTGATGTTAAATGAAAGCTAGATGTAAAGAGTTGACAAATGTTGAACTTTTCAAATCTTTGCCAAAAAGTAAATATCCGAAGCTTCGTTCTTTCGCTGGCTCTGTTGAAGCCATGTTCGCTACAACTTACGTTTGTGAAAAATTATTTTCAACAATGAAAATAGTAAAAACCAAATTTAGATCACGACTGGCAGACAAAAATACCTTCGTGATCAGCTACGACTGGCAGTAAGTGACATAATTCCTGATTTTGAAACTCTGTCGCAAAGACATTCTGAAGACAGATAATTTTAGGTTGTGATATTGTGTCCTATGTTTCCTTGTTCGTTTCTTTCTTCGTTACACGTACTAAACATTAGTTTGTAACCTTATACTGTATAAAATTATATTTAAGTGCTTGAGATAAGGAAAATGAAATCCGTTAATAAGTCAGACAGTTGCTTCACTTCCCCTTCAGGTGTCCGCCTCCCTCCATAGGTGCTATGCACGTTGCAGGTTACACAGTGGCTCGGCGCACAATGACATTTTGGCCACGGCTGGTCTAGATCGCATCACTTTATTAAACAACTCCCTGCAACTCTGAAATACTCAGTTACATTGCGCGCAGCGTTCAATCCGGCACTAGAATAAGAGTTCTGTCTATTATAGATCTGAACGCTACAAAGTATCACTGCTCCCATCACAACAGTAATAAACCGTAAGTAGCAACCTGGGCCACTTAAGCGTAATAACTGCACTGTAATGGTTGCGTAAGAGGTTATCAGGTTGAATATATCATTCTGAAATGTATGTAGTGCAAACATCATGCTCTGCAAGGTTAACTTCCCGTATCTGACACGTGAAGTGTTGATCAGAAAGATAACGTTGGATTCCGAATTTTATAATAATTATATTTAAATTTATTTTAAATTGAGAAAGAATGAATGCTGACACATATATGCGGTCGTAGCACGTGGAAAAATAGAACGACGTGATACATGGTTACAATTTATGTAGCTGCTTGTCTATGCGGATGACGTGAATATGTTAGGAGAAAATCCACAAACGATTAGGGAAAACACGGGAATTTTACTGGAAGCAAGTAAAGCGATAGGTTTGGAAGTAAATCCCGAAAAGACAAAGTATATGATTGTCTCGTGATGAGAATATTGTACGAAATGGAAATATAAAAATTGGAAATTTATCTTTTGAAGAGGTGGAGAAGTTCAAATATCTTGGAGCAACAGTAAAAAATATAAATGATACTCGGGAGGAAATTAAACACAGAACAAATATGAGAAATGCCTGTTATTATTCGGTTGAGAAGCTTTTATCATCCGGTCTGCTGTCGAAAAATCTGAAAGTTAGAATTTATAAAACAGTTATAGTACCGGTTGGTCTTTATGGTTGTAAAACTTGGACTCTCACTTTGAGAGAGGAAAATAGGTTAAGAGTGTTTGAGAATAAGGTGCTTAGGAAAATATTTGGGGCTAAGAGGGTTGAAGTTACAGGACAATGGAGAAAGTTACACAACACAGAACTGCACGCATTGTATTCTTCACCTGACATAATTAGGGACATTAAATCCAGACGTTTGAGATGGGCAGGGCATGTAGCACGTATGGGCGAATCCAGAAATGCATATAGAGTGTTAGTTGGGAGGCCGGAGGGAAAAGGACCTTTAGGGAGACCGAGACGTAGGTGGGAGGATAATATTAAAATGGATTTGAGGGAGGTGGGATATGATGATAGAAATGGCTTATGTGAGGGCGGCAATGAACCTCCGGGTTCCTTAAAAGCCAGTAAGTAAGTACTTATGCAGAGTCTAAATTTATAAACAGTAATAATAATGTCATGGGAGTGACTCGGTTCTTGCGTTATACTATTTTTTTTAGTTCTTAAACAATCACCTAAAAAGACACACAAATTAAACAATTTATTGTATACAGGAATATGATAAGATACAAATCTGCTTTCTGGATTGCATTGAAGACATTCTTTGTAATTTGAATTAATTCATAAATTTACTGGCTGTTATACACATCATCATATAATCGCTTATATTATTGTTTAGCTTTTTAACAAAATCAGTATTAAATTTGATTAACATGTGATTAACATGTTAGTTTTCTTTATTGGGATTTTGTGTAACTTAAGGGAAAGAATTAAAGTCACAATAATTCATGGATAATCCCTCTCGAATAATATGATCAAACTGACTGTGAAAAACAAGTGAATGATTATCCAATAGTCTGTAAATGGCAACACTGGCGCCATTTGCTGACGTTTGTAGCGAGGAACGATTGTGATGTTTCATTTTGACTCTTAAGTGTGTCTTCCCGATCTCTTAGATTATTCTTCCGCTTTTAAGTCTCATTTTCTTTTATGTATTTCCGTAACGGCTAGAGTTATGTTAGTTCTGAAAATTAGTTGGTGTAGATATATTAAAGCTCTACAAATATTTGAAGTTTTCAATTCGACATATAATTAGTAATTACCTTCTGTAGATACTAATTTTCATGCAAAACTGAGGTATACGATATCTTTGCTCTAAGGCTGTTGCTATACTGAACAGGATTGCGCTAATTTTGCGAAGTAATTCGGATAGATAATTTTAAGCCCAACATTTTCGATACCGCGTACCGTGTACAGAGTGTATTGATAATGATTTTTAGTAATAATTAATCCATCTAAAGTGATTTTTTGGACGTAACATACTATATAATTTAATTTTTTAATGTATTACTTCATTTTATGCAAAAAAAAAAAAAACTTTAATTTCGACGAAGTCACTGTTATATCTTTTCCAATTTTAAAGAAAGATTCGTTAATTTTTTTTTAGTAAAAATGTATTTCATTGCATCTGAATACTGAAAGTAAACAAAATCCATCCAGTAGTTCATAAAAAAAACCATACACATGCACTAAAGCGACTTTTTCGATGTAGGCTAAGGGATGCTTAAAACTTTAATTTCCTTGAAAATCTCTAAATATAGATTTTTCATTATCAGAATACATTTTATCATTAGTAGGCCTAATAAAGCTCTTCTTTTCTATATTCTTCATTATAATGTGTGCTTGGTTTCTTAGGTTTGCGTTTACTTCGTAACTCTTGATGAGTAGCCTACAAGAGTCTAGATAAGGCGCATCTTACGACCTTTATTCTTTTCATTTGTTTTGTGGTTAAGAGTTCATGTTTCATATAATACAGCAGACACACAGCATTTCCATGGTTATACCACAGACTACTATATACAATGACGAAGCTTGAGTTTTGAGGGTGCTAGAAACAATAGACTGTGACGGTACTATTTTCAGTGGCGGCTCGTGGGTATTGAATTAAGGGGGGCTGCATACAAAAAGTAAACAAGCAACTTATTTTATTTAAAGATTAGTTCCATGCGCCTTGTCTTGTAGGTTGCAAACTTTTGAATCATCTTCTTATTAAAATCCAGTATGTCGTTTAACATAGTCTTTACAATGGAAAACACAGCTAATGCGGTCAGTCTCTCTTCTCTCATCGTATTTTTAAGATAGGACTTTGCTCTCTTCAAACACGAAAAGCAACGTTCTGGTTCGGAAGTTGTCGTTGGTATGGTGATAGCTATGCGTAATAGTTTCACAACTTCTGAAAATGAGACCTGCAAGTTCTCAGATAGAAGAAACTGCAAGAGCTTGACTGCGTCACTGATATTTCTGAATTCTTGTCTCTGATACAACACAGTGAGTTCCGTTTTTAATTTGTCTTTATCGAACATTGGAAAAAGCTTCACACATACTTTTAGGTCATTTTCAGGAAATGAGCTCTTATAGCATTCCAATTTTTCTTGACACAGAAGAGAAGATAATATCGGATGATCTATGATCTGGAATCGGGTGTTAGCTTGTGTGATAATGAGGTTACACACTTCCTTGGCTGCCGCAACCCTTGTCTGAATCTCTTCGACCTTACGACGCTTTTTAGGGTTTTCATTTTCACAGATCTCGCTGCTCAACTGTGCACTGTTCCGTGCTTGCCTCATTCATTGTGGCGTTGTTAGATGAAGATGTTTTAAAATGGTATATTAAACTGCTCGGAATCTCATTTGACTATAAAGAAACTCAAAGGAACTCAAGAACATAGCCATAACCTAACTGAAGACCATGACTTTACTGGTTTGAATTACAAAATTACCCTAAAATGATTAAACATTTTCTATAGTTTATAATATAATACCTACATTTACAAAAATCCTTCAGTCTACCTTCTACCGCCCTTTGTGTTGATAATTTCCTAATATCGATCTTCACTAAATGAAGCCATCCTCAATGTTCTTGTAGTTATCATGTTTGTTCCTTGTTCCGAAGTTCACAGGTTCTAATCCTACCGAGGGAGGTAGATTTGTAAAAGATAATAAAATCCTGAGCATGACTCCTCCGGGAGAGATGTGAAGCTGGAACCTCTTGTTAACTGCAGCAGAAGCCTGCCCTCTGATGGAGGGCTTCAAACAAAATCTGTCCCCAATTTCTCGCCCTGGATTATGGAATGATAAACCTAATTCTAGTCGGTTAGGAGGAAATCTCTAAATGACGTAATTGCTCACAACACATGTTTTGTTTGTGTGTTTTTTGTATATAATTTTCGTGATCTTGCTACGAAGAAAAAGAATTTGGCTTGGAATAAATTGCGTACTGAAAGATGAACTGGATGTAATGGTGAACGGGAGAACAGGTCGAGGCAGAAGATAGACGACATTGAGTTAATACTGATTGTGTATATGTATTCAATCTCTCTTTTTTATTTTATTATTTTTATTATTTTTTTTAAAGTTAGGGGAGAGTCGGGTAGTATCGGACATGGGGTAATATCGGACAGTGAGTTTCTTTCATCTACCATACGATGATAGTACCTGATTGACATGGTTACATTTCTGTGATATCGCATAGAGAAAAGTAACCATGTCATTCAGGTACTACTATATGGTGGTAGATGAAAGAAACGCACTGTCCGATACTACCCGATGTCCGATACTACCCGACTCTCCCCTAATGTTTGTATACCGGTATGTATTTTTCTGTATGTTATTTGATCCTGTTTGAGTGGAAGAGAAAGCCTGATGGGCTTAACTAAAAATAAAACTATTATTATTATTATTATTATTATTATTATTATTATTATTATTAAAATGAATAGAAACGCTGGAGTAGAAAAAGAATAAGCTAATAATAATAATAATAATAATAATAATAATAATAATATGCGCGACAGTCCATAGAAGAAGAAACATAAAGAGTAAATTATTTTAAAATGCATGTAGTTTTTGTACATAACATGTGATTGGTAGCGTGCAGTAATATTTACTCTTTATTTTATCTGCATTTAATTTAGCTATTTATGATAAAGTAAATTCTGAAATTATGAATTTTATTTATTTAGTTATTTAGTTATAACCGGATAAGAGTTCCATGAAGTTCTCGTTTATTTTATAAATCTGTAATACCATGTACAATGACTTCTCCCTTGCAATAGTAATATGCGTTACAAGAGCGGTATGCTGAAGTTTTCATGTTCGAGGAAAAGTTTGAAAAAGCGAAACGTAGTTGAGCTTTTTTAATTTCCGAGAATTGAAAGAAAACATACCGCTCGTGTATCGTACATTATTCTGTGCGAAGATAGTTTATTACATACCTGAAAGAGGAATTTCTAATTAGTTGCAATGAAATCTCCATCTTGGTTTCTGTTCAATGACGGCAAATTTGCAAAACAAAAATATCTATCTTCAACATTGTTGCTTTAAAATGTTTTCTGTGTTTACTATACTCCAGCAGGCCGTGATATAGGTCTGTCTTTTTTTCCCCCAGTCTATAAATGCGAACTTAAAACAAACGGTAAGGTTATGTAATGATTTATTTTTCATTTTAATATTTTAACAATATTATTTATATAACATATTGCAGTAATAACATCGGCAAGTTTAATTTTGCCGGTCAAGGAGATTTTTTCACGGCTTCCTTAATGTTACTTGCATCACGAATGCAGTAACTTTAGTGGAGTTGTAGAGTTTACTTAATTTTTGCAAATATTTAAAAACAATAATAATTAACAGTGTAATTTAGGTGAAATTGCAGTGGTAAGTTTCCAATTTATAATTATTATTATATTGAACGTCTTTAAAAATAATATGTTAAAAGCCTAAAGCAGTAAAATGAATATGTCACTTAAGCGGTAAGAAGAGGGGAAATGGTTATGTGTGTTAGGTTGGGAATACTGAATGTGGAATTTTAGACTTTCCGCGGATTGGTTTTGTGCGGAAAGCAAGCAAATGCGCACGATCTCACACAAATATAATTTGGATGGTTTGTTATTGTCGATTTTATAACCGTTATGTGTGTTATATTTTTAAAAGTTAGAACAAGCAAACGAATACTTCTGCATGACTGCGCCTAATTTAATACCAATACAATGTGAACCGTAAGTAATGTCATTAATTTCGAGAGGCCATTCTTTGAGATACTTCAAAAACTAAAAAGTTTAATACAATTTTGTTCGTTTTTTGCTTCTTTTTCGAGAAAAAATTGTTTTATATGAAACATATCATAGCGTATTTTGGGAAAAGCACTGAATTCATTCCCAATTTGCACAATCAATTTAAGAGGGCACTGTATTATGCTAATAAATGATTGAAAGAATTTCAGTTTAGTCCTTCAGATGCGTAGAAATTTGATACCCACGAATGTAACTACTCGCTCTGCAAAGGAATTTCAAAACATTACATTATTTCGGATCAAATTTTTGTACATTTCGCAATATGAAATTATTCACATAAAACTATTTTTATCTCGAAAAGGAAGCAAAAACGAGCAAAATTGTGTTAAAGTTTTTTGTTTGAAATACCTCAAAGAATAACCCCCTGAAATTAATGACATTAATTACGACTCACTATGTATAAATTACAGAGATCCCGATATTTGGGATCCAGAGATCTTGGTATTGTAGATCCTAACTAACTAAGGTTTTCCATGGTACAAGTTTTATTTTGGATGTCCCTTGCCTTTACATTTATGTGTGAATGAAGCGTAGAGAAGTGTAATATTATGATCAACAAGATTTCAGCTCGCAATTTAACTAAAAATCGTGCATCGCCTCGAATATTCATACGGTATTAGAACAACTTTCTTAATTTGTGAAGTATCATTTGTGAATTACACAACACCGACCTGCTGTAGATCCACTCTTGTCATTCTCGCTCCAGGAATATCATTCTACTAGCGAAGTCTCGGGTCTCCAGAAACTTCTATGCTAAATGATCTCTTCATGGTCTGTTAAAAGGGGAAGCAAACTGCTTAACCGGATCATCTCGTTTACTGCTCCAGTGATCACAGCTTTGGTGTTGTCAGTCCAATGAATCTTGCACAATGGAGTCGATCGTAATATTCCACTCGAATTTGCACGAACGAACAATACTGAACTTTTCCAAAGAAACGCTTCAGTTACATAAGGAAGAGAGTACTTGGGTATCTCTAAATTATATCAGTGTTTTGTGACATGAACACGAATTTTATGCAACTTTATGTCCAAGTCTTGCTGTTACTCAAAATGATGCCTTTTCACCAAAAAATCCAGAGAAACCTCGGTTCGATTCACGACGTAAAAGTAAAAGTTTATCTCGCTTCCACAGAAATTAGGCGTTTATAATTTTAAATACCTGGGCTGTGAAATTGGAAACACAAGAGAATTAGATCAAGAAAGAAAATTACAAAATTGTAATCAAATATGTGGAACGATTAAGAGAACCCTATTAAACAAAACAAGGAAAGAAACCATTTTGAAGTTTTACGAAGTCTTGGCAGTCCCATCTCTCTTGTATGGCTCAGAATGCCGGACCTTAACAGAAAACCAAAACCACAAAATATAAGTATCAGAAATGAGATTTTGAGATCGGTAGCTGGATACAGAAGAACAGACAGACAATATAATGAAACGATGAGAGACGAACTGAACATATTCAACTTAAACAATAAAATAAAAGAATACCAAGAAAAATATTATGAACATGTACAAAGAATGCCAGAATACCGTATTCCTAAAAAGATTCTAGACTACAAACCAAAGGCAAGAGAGACAGAGGAAGGCCTGCGAAGAGATGGAGAGATCAATTTCTTTGAGAGGACGGAACAGGTCGAAAGGCCTAATCCTTGTGGATGATGATGATGATGATGATGATGGTGATAAATTTCTAAAATTTTCCCTCTCTTCTCTTACTCTTTGCCATGAAGCAGTTCCGATCACTTGACCAGTAAACATACAGGGTGTCCCAAAAATCCGTGTATTAAATCTAATCGATGGTAGAAGAAGTGGGGGGGGAAAAAAAAAAAACATTTTGTTACACAACTTAGGTTCGGCGTTACGCCGTTTGCCCGCTAAATGACATTAGAATCGGGAGTGTTATTTCTTCAGCTAGTGCGCTGGTTTGTCTCATCCTATTTCCAGTTCTTCTCAACGGCGAAATCTACCTGCAAATTTTTCAAGAAATCCTCCCCTGCCGGTTAGGCAGTATGATAATCTCGCATGTTCGTGCGTTCCTGGACGGTGTCTTTCCAGATAGGATGATTGACCATAGCGGACTCTTTTGCTTGGCCACCAAGACTTCCGGATCTCACCAGCCTAGAGTTTTTCAAATGCGATTATTACGGTATATTAGTGTACGCCACTCCTGCAAGTGATGAAGAGGATCTACGGACAGTATTTTGGCCGTAGCGGACTCTATCCCTGCAATCGTTGAGAGTCCGGCAGGCAATGTTCGACGTTCAGATTTCAGTGAAGTTCACTTTCAGTATCTCCTCTGTGCTCAGCATGAGAGGCGACAGCTGTATCCAGCAGTTTTGTGCTCTCCCAACTCTTAACGCCGTCTACCGGGCTAAGTTGTCTGACAAAACATGTTTTGGTCTCTTCTACCATCCATTAAATTTAATGCAGAGTAGAGACGGAACTACTCAAAGGATGTGATCCTTGAAAGTAAGTGATGATAGTGGCGTGGCTTATCTTGGACTGTGTCCTCCATCATTGTTTATTTTTTGTTCTAAAACTGAACTATTCTTCTTCCCTCCGCCACTGGCATCTTCTTCTGTTCTTCTGTTTTCCTGAATTTTTTCCACATTTTACTCATGGATTTCTCTCATCTTTCCTCTTCTTTCTCTTTGTTTCTCTCCCCTTTCTTTCCTTGTTCTTTCTTTCTCTCTTTTTTATTTTCTTCTCTTCTTTTTTCTTTCTCTTCCTTTTTTATTTCCTTCTCTTCTTTTTATTTCTTTCTCTTCCTTTTTTATTTCTTTCTCTTCCTTTTTTATTTCTTTCTCTTCCTTTTTTATTTCTTTCTCTTCCTTTTTATTTCTTTCTATTCCTTTTTTATTTCCTCCTCTTCCTTTTTTATTTCCTCCTCTTCCTTTTTTATTTCCTCCTCTTCCTTTTTTATTTCCTCCTCTTCCTTTTTTATTTCTTTCTCATCCTTTTTATTTCCTTCGCTTCTTTTTTATTTCTTTCTCTACCTTTTTTATTTCTTTCTCTTCCTTTTTATTTCTTTCTCTTCCTTTTTTATTTCTTTCTCTTCCTTTTTTATTTCTTTCTCTTCCTTTTTTATTTCTTTCTCTTCCTTTTCTTATTTCTTTCTCTTCCTTTTTTATTTCTTTCTCTTCCTTTTTATTTCTTTCTCTTCCTTTTTTATTTCTTTCTCTTTCTTTTTTATTTCTTTCTCTTCCTTTTTTATTTCCGTCTCTTCCTTTTTTATTTCTTTCTCTTCCTTTTTTATTTCCGTCTCTTCCTTTTTTATTTCCTTCTCTTCCTTTTTTATTTCCGTCTCTTCCTTTTTTATTTCCTTCTCTTCCTTTTTCATTTCCTTCTCTTCCTTTTTCATTTCCATCTCTTTTTTTATTTCCATCTCTTCTTTTTTTATTTCCTTCTCTTCCTTTTTTATTTCCGTCTCTTCCTTTTTTTATTTCCGTCTCTTCCTTTTTTATTTCCGTCTCTTCCTTTTTTATTTCCGTCTCTTCCTTTTTTATTTCCGTCTCTTCCTTTTTTATTTCCGTCTCTTCCTTTTTTATTTCCGTCTCTTCCTTTTTTATTTCCGTCTCTTCCTTTTTTATTTCCGTCTCTTCCTTTTTTATTTCCGTCTCTTCCTTTTTTATTTCCGTCTCTTCCTTTTTTATTTCCGTCTCTTCCTTTTTTATTTCCGTCTCTTTCTTTTTTTATTTCCGTCTCTTCCTTTTTTATTTCCGTCTCTTCCTTTTTTTATTTCCGTCTCTTCCTTTTTTATTTCCGTCTCTTCCTTTTTTTATTTCCGTCTCTTCCTTTTTTATTTCCGTCTCTTCCTTTTTTATTTCCGTCTCTTCCTTTTTTTATTTCCGTGTCTTCCTTTTCTTTATTTCCGTATCTTCCTTTTCTTTATTTCCGTCTCTTCCTTTTCTTTATTTCCGTCTCTTCCTTTTTTTATTTCCGTCTCTTCCTTTTTATTTCCTTCTCTTCCCTTTTTATTTCCTTCTCTTCCCTTTTTATTTCCTTCTCTTCCCTTTTTATTTCTTTCTCTTTCTTTTTTATTTCTTTCTCTTCCTTTTTTATTTCCTTCTCTTCCTTTTTTTATTTCCTTCTCTTCCTTTTTTTATTTCCTCCTCTTCCTTTTTTATTTCCTTCTCTTCCTTTTTTTATTTCCTTCTCTTCCTTTTTTATTTCCTTCTCTTCCTTTTTTATTTCCTTCTCTTCCTTTTTTTATTTCCTTCGCTTCCTTTTTTATTTTTCACTTTCTCCTTTTTCTTTTCTTGTCTCCATTTTTCTTTCTTTCTTTCTTTGTTTCTTTCTAATTTCTTGTTTTTCTCTTTTTTCTTTCTCTTCTTTTCCTTTTTCTTTCCTTCTTTGATTATAGCAATATTTATTTTATTACTATATCCCAAAGTAATGTAACAATTTCAGGTAGTCTAAAACTATTGTAATTACTGTCACAAATCGAAATGTGCTCTGAAACAGATGTTCCAGCAAACTCGTGTGTTTTTGTGTATTATGTAGGGGGCGGTAGGAAATGTAGCCAAGAATTGTCTCTTCTGTCTGTGTCGTAGTTATTCTTAGTTACATGAGTTTAACTAAGCAGAAAGGTTCTGACTCTAGATACGAACTTGCTTGCATGATAGAAAAATATTGTTTGTCACGTGCTAATTTCCTTGTTCCTACAATGTCTTTGCAGCGTCAAGAAAGATGGACTTGCATAATGTGAAATATAGCGACTTACCTCATTATTGAAGTAGACGAAAGGGAAAGTTTCCTGACAATTTCAGCTTCATGTTAAATAAAAGATTTCTTTGTAAGGATTGTAAATTAAATATATCATCTTACTGTTTCTGATAAGGATACGGAGAATTAAAAGTGCCTAAACTTTGGACTTTTATACAACGAAAGGAAATTAAAAATAGTTGTAATAAATACTCGATACACAGATGTTCCATAACACTACCAACTTAGCAAAGATACATACATGGAAGCATTTGGTGTAGAACGTTGGATAAGCACTTCAATTTCTACACTGAAGAAGTCGTAGGATATTGACATACATAAACGAGAGACTGTTTACGGAAGGAAATTCCAGTCAGATGACGAGATGATGAGTTTAGCTGTCACAGACAATGCTTCATGAATACTGTCGTATAATGTAACTACATAAACTTGCAAAAAATAATGTTTTAATCTCTACAAGAAGAGAAAAGATATTAGAGGCATTCCTATAGCAATGAGCCGTTACAGACTAAAATAATGGCACAAAATCAAATGTTGCTCCAAATTAATAATTTACACCAGCGGTGGCGAAAATGTGATCGTGCGCCGAGCCACTGTGTAACCTGCAACGTGCATAGCACCTATGGAGGGAGGCGGACACCCGAAGGGAAGTGAAGCAACTGTCTGACTTATTAACGGATTTCATTTTCCTTACGTCAAGCACTTAAATATAATTTTATACAATACAAGGCTACAAACTAATGTTTAGTACGTGTAACGGAGAAAGAAATGAACAAGAAAACATAGGACACATTATCACAACCTAAAATTAATTGTCTTCAGAATGTCTCTGCGACAGAGTTTCAAAATCAGGAATTATGTCACTTACTGCCAGTCGTAGTTGATCACGAAGGTATTTGTCTGTCAGTCGTGATCTAAATTTGGTTTTTACTATTTTCATTGTTGAAAATAATTTTTCACAAACGTAAGTTGTAGCGAACATGGCTTCAAAAGAGAAAGCGAAAGAACGAATCTTCGTATATTTATTTTTTGGCAAAGATTTGAAAAGTTCAACATTTGTCAAGTCCTTACATCTAGCTTTCATTTAACATCACATAGTAAATCAGTGAGTTCAAATTGAAGAGCTAACCGCATTAGGCCTATTCGTACATCTGCTGAAAAAGGATCAATAATAATAATAATAATAATAATAATAATAATAATACTTAACCTTTTAATGTTTCATCAGTAACATGCAGTATAATGCCGTTTTCTGTTATACAACAGTTTTACTCGTAATACTTGTGAACAAATCATACATTTAATATTCTGAACATATTGGCAGCAAAAAAATACGTCCTCCCATCCTACTTGAAACTTTCGTTTTTGTAGAGGTACATGGTTTCGAGAGAGATATTGCGACGATACGCCACTCGCAGGTCCGAGACAAATACAGATGGAACGGAGTTTGACTCCAGTGAGTGAGAGGGTGGGGGTTGGGGGAGGTAGGAAGCAAGAGAAATGTACAGCTAACATTGCGAGCCACAATGTGCTCGTGAGTCACATTTTGTATGTATTTATTCACACTGCAATGGGTATATACCCTGTGGCAGTGGTAACTAATTACACTCAATAATGACAATAATAAACTTATTAATTAAAAATACAATTAATAATAATACTAATAATTAATACTAACAATAATTTATAATAATAATAATAATAATAACAACAATAACAGCGAATATCCTAAATTAAATGAAACGATCACTTAAAATAACATTTGAAATAAATCTAATTTGTATCTTAAACCTAAGTTCGAACTAAAACCCACGAGAATGATATGTTCATATCTGCACAAGTACCTTTCAACATTACACTCATTTCGCTGTTAACTCACTGCATTGGAACTACGACACATTTCACTTATTCTATCCTGATTTCACTAACACTTCAAAAACATTTCACTGTTCAAATACTTTGCACTGCCACTATAAACTATAAAGCTTCACTGACAGGAACACGTTTCACTGACACAACACACTTCACTGACACAACATAATTCTTCACTGATACAACACTTCAATAACAACATATCATTTACACCCTTTCAATACTTTGTATAATTACCGTCTATTAGTAAAGTTCTTAAGCCTATTTTTAAATACATTTTTGGTTGTTGGTGAAGCCTTTAGTAAGTCTGCAGGTAAAGCATTCCAGTCCCTGATAGTACGATTCGCCACGGCTGATGTATTCTATAATATCGTCTTACTTAATACTTACTGTTGATGGCAAAATTACCATTTTAACGCATACTAGGTGCCATGGAAAAATCAAATTTAGAGTTTCGTCATACATTTGTGTAAGATAATGGCATTTCTCTTCTATGACATAATGAATTAAAACATTTTGACACTATCATCATCATAATCATCATCATCATCATAACAAGTTACGGTCTCAGCAAGTCATCCTCGGTCCACTTTTTTTATTTATTTATTATTTATTTATTTTTTTTTTGGACGGCCTAAAGATCTCTTGGGGACAGTATTGAAGCATGGCTTTTGGAAATCTATTACGATTCATTCGTTGCGCATGGTTTTCCCACTGCAGCTGGTACTTTTTTATAAACTGTGGGACTTTCTTCACCATTCAGTCATTCTCTGACTTGTGTACTGCTGACGTTAAGTGATTTTTGTGTAACATTTTATTTTCATGGCTCGCACTTCAATTAATAATAGAAAGAGAAACTACCAAAAAATGCATACGAGTATTTTTGTGCATGGGATTAAATAAAACCTCCAAGAGCATACGACGGATATTAGAAACGATTATTTCTGCCGAAGCACCAGCCGCTACTGATGCACGCCAAGTATTTTTTCGTGTTTTCTTGTGTCAATGAACCCCGCGCATTCGGCGTCGATAAGTACAAAGTTCATGCTGTCACGTATCAACAAAACGCAAGAATAATGGAGCTTTAATACTGAATGCACATTATATTCCACAGCACGCAGATTTTGTGTCTGTGAACTGCTGTGTTGCAATATCCCCAACGAGAGGACCCTCCCCCTTTGATGCCTCGCTCATCTCGTATTGAAAAACCTTCCTTACCTCTCGTAATCTGTGCTGCTTTAAGTGGTGTATAGCTATCCACATTTATTCCCATCTGAAACAAATTCGTATTATCCCACCTTCCACACAATCATTGTCGTTGGTCTGGTAGTTACTGTGCTTGTTCTTGGCTCCGGAGTTCGCGGGTTCGAATTATGTTGAGGAGCGGAGATGACATTTTTTTTTTTTTTAGAAGAACGGCTGGTTACAGAAATTGTGCAAGAATTATTATAAATTAAATATTTCAAAATTTTTAAATTTATTTACAACTAGCCGTACCCGTGTGTTCCGCTGCACCCGTTAGAAATAAATATAAAGTAATTACATAATTAAAATAGGACATTTGATCCAGGGAACATTCGTGTTTGATATAAGGATAAATCGTTTATTATGTTACTTAATTTAAATTGTATTTGCATAATTAAAATGCGATCATTTTGATCCAGAGACCACTCATTTGGTCATAAAAATTATTTTAGGAAATGCAGGAAACGAATATACAGAATAGCCTATCAAGTTTTCTGTGCATAAGAAGCTATTTTAATCTTACCTGTCCTCGATTCACTCACAAGTTACTGTAATAACATTATAGCATTATGTCCATCCAGAGAAACTACACTTTCCAATGGTGAATTAGTAATTAATTATACAAATCGGTTAATTTAGCTTAAGATATTACTTCATACAAACACAGAAACATTATCTGTAGGCTATCTTTCATAGCTTTCGATTGTTGCTGTCCAAGGCCCCTTATAGACGAAGTCATTTGTTTTTTAATTCATTACACGGCCTTAGATGGCAGTTATTTTAATTTTAAAACTCATTTATCTCATTAAATATCAGTCCTATCAAAATTTTTCAAGGAATACAACTTATCGCAAATCATTTTTAAAGAAACTTTTGTTATGTAATATTTTTCACAAAAATCAATAATAAGCGAGATATTTCGATTTATTTAATTCAGGCCCCCTTATAACCCCCCTTTTAAATAATGTATTTTGAATGCCATATAGCCTAAAATCTAAGTTACAACGAACTTAATTTATATTCCAATTTTCATCGAAATCCGTTCAGCCATTATCGCGTGAAAAGGTAACAAACATCCAGACAGACAGAGAGATAGGCATACAAACAAAAATTTCAAAAAAGCGATTTTCAGTTTCAGGGTGGTTAATTATATATGTTAGGACCAATTATTTTTGGAAAATCGAAAATTACCAAAAAAATTTCGGCTACAGATTTATTATTAGTATAGATTTACATTTGAATTGAATACATATGAATAGATACCCGAAATGAGCATATGCTCGTGCTCGGGTACAGTCCAGTAGTCTACATAAATTTTACAGGGTTCAAATAATAATGCTGATGATATAAATAATAGTAACAATAATAATAATAATAATAATAATAATAATAATAATAATAATAATAATAAAATAATCGTGACAGAAATGATACAAAGATTGTAATTCAAAATAATTCATTAATAATAATAATAATAATAATAATAGTGATAAAACAAAAATATTTACAATAATAAAATAAATACCAAGACGGATAAAATAAGATATAAAACCACTAGCGAGAGTTAACACAACTTAAATAAGCATATAATAATCGGAAAAAATGCCAAACTCGAAAATAAACAGAAAAGTTTGTTGTATCGCAGACGACAGCAACCGCCGTATTGACATTGTGTTGTGCATTAATGGTAGTAGTGGGGAGCTGAAAGTCTACGTAACTGCCGTTCTCTTCTAATCTTCTCGTAAAATCATGGGAAGTTAATGCTGAAAAAAACAAAATGTCTACGAGTCAAGCTGTTCATTATTACCAGGATAAATACAAATAATACTGAAATATATTAATAGAGTTTCAGTTATAGATCTCTCCTTTTGTGCAAGAGGTATCATATCAAAATATTTTATGAATGGCGGGGAAAATATACATTTCAATAACTTTCTAGTGACAAGATATAGTGACAAGTACAATCAAGTGTATCTGTGGCGATGCTAAGGAATGATTTATTGGAGATATACACTGTTATTAATTAAGAAAATGATCTATTTATATTTATTACAATGTTTTATCTTATAGGGTACATGCATCAGATAAATACAATAAAAATTAGTACCATATAATGCTAGTAACACTTAAAAAAAATTATAATAAAATTTATCAAATATCATACAAACATTTTCACTTTATTTTTAAACTTAAGAATGTGTAAATTGCTTAGGTCTGGAATATTTTTCAATACTGAATTGTATAGTCTTGGTCCATAATTCCTACTGTGTCTTAATCCAGCTGTAGTGTGGCATTTAGGTTCTGCCAAAAGAGTTGGGACATTTCATCTGGTGTTGTGTATATGTTTTTCAGTTATAAAATTCATTCGATTTTTGTGAAAATAAGTTAGTAATGTATGTTTATATATTTGCTCAATTTTTAGTACTTGGAATTCAGAATAAATAAATTATGTCGGATAATCAAGTGGTTTATGCAGACAAATTTTGATGATACGTTTTTGTAGTAATATTAATGGAGTTAAGATAGTCTTTGTCATTCCACCCCATCCTATTATTCCGTATTGGATGACTGATTGAAACGAGGCTAGATAAACTACACGGAGAACATAGATAGGCATATATGCACGAAGGGTTACAAAGTTGTGAATTGTTTTCAGTAACCTATTACATAAATATGTTACATGTTTATTCCATCTTAAATGTTGATCAATGACAACACCTAAGTATTTTACTTGCGTGGATTCTGTCAAGGAAGAGCAATTACAATCAATTTGATAGATAGATTTATTAATATTAGTTCACAAAAGTACAAAACTTAATAATTTAACAAAAAGATCTATATGCAAAAGTAGTTATACATAATAAATATACACTTTCCTAAACTACTTAATTTATCGCAAATCTCAGTAATTTATTGGTTCAAACTTGCACTTACCTGTGGTTTCAGTGCAGGTTTAAACCAATCGTAATAACCATTAAGACTTTAAACCTTATTTATCTGCTACTTTTCACAATTTACTACCATAAATATTTTTAAATCAATTATTCTTTTTTTACTTCAACATCTAAATTTATTCTATAACTTTCGTATTTATGTTTAGTGATAGGTACACTTAAGTATGTTTTATTATTCTGTGTCATCAAACTGCATCCAGGTTAGCAGTTGTTAATATATAGTCAGCACACTGCAATAGCTGAATCGGTATATAAATTAAATATGTTCTAGAAAGATAAGAAATTACAAGCAAAACTAGATGCAATGGCAAAAGAATTCCTCTAGATTCTGAATTAGCTACTGACCCAGGGAAAAAAACTAGGAAGACCTTAAAACATGTGGAGGATTATGTGCACCAAAACGGACCACCTGTCCTAGAAACGTGAAAGATAAAGATGATGATGATGATGATGATGATGATTTATCAATCGGTTTAGTTAAGGATAGTTCTTATAGGATACAATAATTTTGTAACAGGGTCATTCCATACAAAATTTTAAGAATATGCCAGCGATGTCCTGAATTTTTTTGGGGCTTTTAATATAATAATGCTATTATGAAAATAAATTAAGCTGCCAACTATGACCGCCATATCATTAACATTTTAGTAATACGGATGACTGAAAAATGGGTGGCAGTTACATGTTATCCATCATTTAAAATATTCTAGACACCCTGTATGAAGTGTCATCGAAACTAAACAGACGCCATTGTAAACCTGAATAACCATATTTTAATACCTTAAAGACTAATCCGAATAATATTAACGCATGCTCATAAAAACACCTCATTGAAAAAAAGAAATAGTTTTATATTCGAATGCAACAAATTGAATTAATGCGAATTTCATTCGTATTAAAGAAAATCTTATTCCTAATCCATCTCCCAAGTTTAATGACTTTATCTAAAAAAACCTGTGAATAATTAAATTAATAAAATTATTAATATTTGTTCTGACGGTTGAAAATCGCTTGCTATGTGTGGCGGTCGCAGCGTTCGCGAGACTTCATAACAATGAGTATTTTCAAACGTCCGTCTCCCTGATCTTGATCGCGCAACATTCTGTACGACGGGAGAGCCTACCTGCTGAGCTCCTTTGTTCCAGCGAGTTATTTTTATTAAAATCTGACATGATATTTAAGTCAACATTCTGAAATTTTCACAGTGGAATCAATATACCCTAAAGAATTAAACACATGTTTTTTCGTCTGTAAAAATGAATTGCATTTTGTGTTCTATATTTTTTACAATTATTTTACGGTGGGTAACTATTTAAAAAAATATATTTTTTTTTTCACTTTAAGGGCATTTATAGACAAGGCTCTCCTTTTTCGAATTGCATTGAAATCACTTTTCCATCTTCCTTTACATAGTAAGAAAACTTCAATGAATGAAATCGTGTTCTTTGTTAAACCAATATTTTAAATTCTGATTGCTGCCAAACTATGAAAGATATAAATATAGTATTGCTTGAAATTCATATTTAGAACATACAAAATAACCTACTACAATATTTTTAACTTTTGAGACATCATGGTTCAAAAATATACTTTTTTTGCATGGAATGACCCAACAAAAATATATGGCCCAATGAAACTCAAAATTGGTACTTTCACGAAAGAAACTCGTACATTTCCCCCCCCCCATGATTTATCACTTCCTTACAAATGGGTTTAAGGAACCCGGAGATTCATTGCCGCCCTCACATAAGCCCGCCATCGGTATCTATCCCGAGCAAGATTAATCCAGTCTCTACAATCATAGCCCACCTCCCTCAAATCCATTTTAATATTATCTTCCCATCTACATCTCGGCCTCCCCAAAGATCTTTTTCCCTCCGGCCTCCCAACTAACACTCTATATGCATTTCTGGATTTTCCCATACGTGCTACATGCCCTGGCCATCTCAAACGTCTGGATTTAATGTTTCTAATTTATGTCAGGTGAAGAATACAATGCGTGCAGTTCTGTGTTGTGTAACTTTCTCCATTCTCCTGTAACTTCATCCCTCTTAGCCCCAATTATTTTCCTAAGCACCTTATTCTCAAACATGATTTATCACTTCATGCGTTAAAAAACGTTGTAGAGCGTATGACCTTAAAATAATTTTTTCGGTGACATTATTCTCCACAGAATTATGCCTACAAGCAATCACTTGTTTCTTTGACAAATTGATGTACCCAAGCCGCTTAGAAGACACGGTGAGAAGTGGTTGTCGCTCCGATTACTGCAAGAGACAGCAATAAGGGACTAGTTACCACAGAACTAGCAATGCTGTGTTACACATAGGTCTATAATGCAAGTCGTTCTTAATTTCTTTTCTTGGAGTTAAACGGCAGTTGTGTTTCGTAACGTTTTCAGGTATCCATTGCATTTATTTTCGATATAACGATCGTTAGTTGCAGAGGCATAATTATGTTGGTGGGTGTTTGTTGTCCAGCTCGTAATATTCCCCTGTATCAGTCATAAACAACTGTTTTAAAAATTAAAAATTAAATACGATATATTTATACTGTATCATTATGGCTATGAATGTACGAATATTTTTAAGTCTGGATGGAATTCTCGCGGTATCGTAACACGAGTATAGGCTACGTGTATGGTATAAGAATAGCAGAATCTTACACAAGGTTTAGCACCCTGCCCTTCAGTCTGTATGCATAGAACATACCTGCACAAACAGCGCTCAACGAGCGCGCGCGCTCCTTCGGAGCCGGAGAGCTGTGATTACCGCTCGCCGAAACGGAGAGGAAGACATGTCAGAATGACATAGACTTGCTATAGGTAGAGGCGAGGGAAACGACCACTCAGTTATCTAGTGGAGTGCAGTGTGTAGGCCTATTCTCAGTAACTGTTTCACGTTGCTTACCTACTGCTACAGTACAGTATGGAGGAATCTAAAAGACGGAACATAACATTTAACATTTAACGATTTACAGCTCGAATTTATTGATCTTCAATGTGACCCAAGGGCTAAAGATCGTTTGAATAATACTACTAGCCTGGTTGAGTTCTACAAGACTAAATATTAGCAACAGTATCCACGACTACACAGGCTGGCTGTGAAAATGATTGCTATGTTTGGCTCAACATTTATATTTGTGAGCAACTGTTTTCTATAATCAATTTTAATAAAGGCAGACATCGAACTTCTGTAACTGATGTTTCATTACGATCAGTAGGCTACTGTTCCTTTCAGCTGCCAACAGCATAAAACCTCGTCTTGATGTACTGATAAATAAAAATATAACAAAATAATATTGTACATTTAAGTAGCTATAGAATTTCTATTATTTCTGTAAAATAAATATTTCTTTATTAATTAATAATAGTCCAAGATACTTTTGCAAACACTGAACGGGAATTCATTTCATAAACACTCGCAATAGTGCTTCCTTTTGTGTATATTTTGTACGAGATCACCCCTTCTTCCAGTCCACCCTTATACAGAGCGCAGCTAATATTTGCCTCCGCTCATGAGCTGTGAGCCGGCTCGGAGAGCGCAAACCTTGTGCAGGCCTGGCATAGAACGACGTAGGTTAACACAGGATAATATTAATATGAACACAGTTTGTCAGCCGAAATTTAAAATGCATCTGTCATAATATTAGGCAATGTGCTTATACCTAATATGTAGGAATTTTACACGTAATGTTCCGCCACAATAATTATTTTCAGAGATTTTTCTCTATGTATGTAACAGGCATCTTACCTTTCACTTATATAAGAGCTATTAACGATACATTTTGCAGCCATAGTACGTTCGCTGGACAACTGGCTGGCCTTGTACTTTCGAAGGTTGTAAGTAAAAACTTGAAATATTTTACATCGTATTGGGAATACTTCTTGGAAACGCAATTATTAATGTATTAGAGAAAATGTCTATAGACTGTCTCTATAATTTTCGTACTTAGTTCCGACTCCTAATTTTCGTATTCGTCTGGAATTTATCTTCGCAGTCAACATTGATTTAACACAACTACGGAGTCTGTGTTTAATTTTATTGTTCTATGAACATAATTTTAGTAGCTCAGTGTCATCTGTTTCAGATGATTTCGATTTCATCCATTTCTAAAACTGCCTCCTTACTTACTGGCTTTTAAGGAACCCGAAGGTTCATTGCCGCCCTCACATAAGCCCGCCATTGGTCCCTATCCTGAGCAAGATTAATCCAGTCTCTATCATCATACCCCACCTCCCTCAAATCCATTTTAATATTATCCTCCCATCTACGTCTCGGCCTCCCTAAAGGTCTTTTTCCCTCCAGTCTCCCAACTAACACTCTATATGCATTTCTGGATTCGCCCATACGTGCTACATGCCCTGCCCATCTCAAACGTCTGGATTTTAAGTTCCTAATTATGTCAGGTGAAGAATACAATGCGTGCAGTTCTGTGTTGTGTAACTTTCTCCATTCTCCTGTAACTTCATCCCGCTTAGCCCCAAATATTTTCCTAAGCACCTTATTCTCAAACACCCTTAACCTATGTTCCTCTCTCAGAGTGAGAGTCCAAGTTTCACAACCATACAGAAGAACCGGTAATATAACTGTTTTATAAATTCTAACTTTCAGATTTTTGGACAGCAGACTGGATGATAAGAGCTTCTCAACCGAATAATAATACGCATTTCCCATATTTATTCTGCGTTTAATTTCCTCCCGAATGTCATTTATATTTGTTACTGTTGCTCCAAGATATTTGAATTTTTCCACCTCTTCGAAGGATAAATCTCCAATTTTTATATTTCCATTTCGTACAATATTCTAGTCACGAGACCTAAAACAGCCTCCAAAGCACGAAATCCAATCATGTCTATAGGACAAGTGATTGAGTTATCCACGTGTTTTATATAATCATTCCGTGCTTCGTAGGGTGTGAATATGGGGCAGGCGTTAAATCAAAATATTTGCGCGGAAATCGTGTATGACTTACTTGCTTAGCTTTCACATTCATCTAAGTAGTGCTGTGGCAAAGAGAAGTAACTGACAGATCTCTCGTTCAAACCGTATTTCCTTAATGTCCGTTTCTGTTCCTACATAATTTTGTATGGATGTTGTTGTTTACAAAACATTAAATATTTTGATTAAAATTTAATAAACCTTTTCATTTCTACACGTTTAACTCAATAGTTCAGTAAAGAATACTATGTAATACGTTTGCATCGATATCTTTTCAAAACTTGACGCTCTGAATGTGATGAAACAGTTAACACAAACCTAGCAAACACCTGCCCAAGATATTAATGAAGTTCTTAAACATTTTTTTCCCCACAACTACCGAAATCCGATCTCCGTGAAGGCCAAATGTAAGAAATGCAGAGAAAGTGTAAGTTACTCTCATCACTTTAAATTATTTGAATAATACAATGGAAAACAACCTTTGGGGAGGCCGAGACGTAGATGGGAAGATAATATTAAAATGGATTTTAGGGAGGTGGGATATGATGATAGAGACTGGATTAATCTTGCTCAGGATAGGGACCAATGGCGGGCAGATGTGAGGGCGGCAATGAAACTCCGGGTTCCTTAAAAGCCACTAAGTAAGTAATATAATGGAACTTACTTACAAATGGCTTTTAAGGAACCCGAAGGTTCATTGCCGCCCTCACATAAGCCCGCCATCGGTCCCTATCCTGTGCAAGATTAATCCAGTCTCTGTCATCATACCCCACCTCCCTCAAATCCATTTTAATATTATCCTCCCATCTACGTCTCGGCCTCCCTAAAGGTCTTTTTCTCTCCGGTCTCCCAACTGACACTCTATATGCATTTCTGGATTCGCCCATACGTGCTACATGCCCTGCCCATCTCAAACGTCTGGATTTAATGTTCCTAATTATGTCAGGTGAAGAATACAATGCATGCAGTTCTGTGTTGTGTAACTTTCTCCATTCTCCTGTAACTTCATCCCGCTTAGCCCCAAATATTTTCCTAAGCACCTTATTCTCAAACACCCTTAACCTATGTTCCTCTCTGAGTGAGAGTCCAAGTTTCACAACCATACAGAACAACCGGTAATATAACTGTTTTATAAATTCTAACTTTCACATTTTTGGACAGCAGACTGGATGATAAAAGCTTCTCAACCGAATAATAACAGGCATTTTCTATATTTATTCTGCGTTTAATTTCCTCCCGAGTGAGTATAATGGAACATCCTATAATAATATATTCTTCTTGGGGCGCAACAATATCATCTAAATGTTTTGACTCTTTCTTTGGATCAACACTATGGCGGACCGCCCTGACCATGTGGTCAGCATGATGCAGGGTTTCAGCAGAGACGTCATAGGATACAAGAGACAAAGATCCCGTCACTTGGAGGTAAATTTCCAGCCACACGGGATATCTATTCACGGACCGCTCAAGTGGGAAGCGCACACACTGTCCACTGAGCCATAGCGGCGGATAAATAGTTATAAATGATCTGATCATTCAACATTACTATGAAGAATCAAGCAGCTGAATAAAACAAAAAATATCCAGTTAGGGAAGAGGGAAAGGTACTTGTAGTTCATGATCATGATCTAGGAACTAATAACACAACTTGCTTCAAGTGGCCCGGATGTGTAAATCGAAGTGGTTAAGGTGCTTTTAATTGGTTTATTTTATTCCATAGGTTTTGCATCAGCGTTGTAGCTTTCAACGAAAAATAAATAACGCAATTGGCCTACACAAAAAATTATGATACAATGTATTGGTAAGTACAATGTAAGTGAATTAATTTAATTTACTGTAATGAACAGTTCATCAGTTGAATAGAGGATTGTCAATATGGGGAAATTTTGTTAATTATGTTTTAAACTTTTTCTCTTGCCACTTCGGAACTTGTAATATATTCAGGTTTTTTTTTTCTTTCCGGAGGAGGGCCCATAGACTTACTGTGCAACCTTCTTATATTGAATGATTTCGAAGTCTTTAGGATCGCTCTTCAAACATGTGATTCACTGCTTGGTGCCATTGTACCAATTCAGCCACAGCATCCAGTTCTGACAGGAGTCCACACTTCCTTCTCCCTGTGATGTTCCTCTGCAGCCTCCTCAGATCGACGGTATCTGTTCGCAGTTAATTCATGTGTTTGTATTCTGCTGCATTCCTTACCAGAAGGCCCCACCACCGTCGGTTCCGCGACTCACCAAGACGCCATCTATCCGAGGGAGCTACACTCACCCTGTCTACCGCAGTCCACTATTGAAGTCCTTGCGGCTTCTTGGGATTTGTGCAGCTACCGCAAACAGATGTCACCTGTATTTTTTATTTTAGTAGATTATTTTACGACGCTGTATTAACATCTCACGTTATTTAGCATCTGAATGAGATGGTGATAATGCCGGTGAAATGAATCCGGGATCCAGCACCGAAAGTTACCCAGCATTTGCTCATATTGGGTTGAGGGAAAGCCCCGGAAAAAACCTCAACCAGGTAATTTTCCCCGACCGGGAATCGAACCCGGGCCACCTGGTTTCGCGGTCAGACGCGCTAACCGTTACTCCACAGGTGTGGATTGTCACCTGTAATACGGATAATTTTACTTCTTCATTTTTCTGCAATGTTGACTTATTTTTAAGTCTTTATATTGAATGTGTTTTATAAGTGTGACGATTTTAGAAGTTATGTAATGTAGAGATGAAATTATGCTAAAATAGCTTGTGTTAGTTCTTGTGAGAATCCTGTAGGTCTACGTATATTTCGGATAGTGCATAGAAGTAGCAGGAAACAGTAAAATCTACACGACCTAGCTAATTATTTATTCAATTCAATTCAATTCAATTTATTTGGCCATTAGAAATACAGTCGTCAGAATACATTGAAAAACACATAACTACATTTTTAAAAACACTATATATAATTTATTTCAAGAAATAGTCTGCCCAGGCATCCTGGGTTGCCAAAAACACAGAATAACACACATATAAGAATAGTAATGATTACAGTAAGATAGATGAGCCAAATTTAAATGTGAACTAGGAGCTTAAGTTTAAGAAGCAGTAAAATTTAAATAATACAATGAAAACATGAAATAATTTGAAACTTTTAAATTATATAAAACTAACTAAATTGCAATTAAACTTATTTATTGAAATACAATTTCATACAAATTTGTGTTGAAAAACTCAGCAACAGAATAAAAAGGATTATTTAATAACCAATTATAAAATCTAGTTTTGAAGCTATTGATTGGTAATTTATAATATTGACTTGGGAGCTTATTATATAATTTCATCCCCATAATTAAAAAGTTTGTGTTGCTCTTGTGTATTCTACAATATGGAATATTAATTTGTTCACTATTTCTAATTTCATGATCATGTATATTGGCCACTAATGAGTAATTGTCGATATTTTGTCGAGTGTAAAGTACTAGATCATATATATATATATATATATATATATATATATATATATTTATGATTGTTAAAATCCGTGATTGTCTGAAAAGTGGCCGACAGTGTTCCAGATAGTTTGATTTACATAAAATTATAATGGCTTTCTTTTGTAAAATCAAGACGCTTCCAATTTTGGTTCCATTTCCCCAGAAAATTAGGGCATATCGGGATATCGACTGAAAGAAAGAAAAGTAGGCACATCTTAAATAATTTTGAGAAACGAAAGTCGTTAATTTCTTTAACAAATATAAAACTCTTGATAGCTTTGTGCATATGTATTCGATGTGCTTATCCCATGTTAAACTGGAGTCTATAAAAAGTCCTAGAAATTTTGTGTAGTTGAGTCTGTTGTCCTTATTTATTAGATAATTCACAATAGTATTCCTACGCATTTCCGTAATCAAGTTAGGAATTATTGCAATTATCTGAACAAAAGGTGTGTTCAAGAACCAGTTGGTTGGCCAACCATATCACCGAACTTGAACTGCTCCCGCTTTGTATTTCTGCTGTCGCTATCATATGCTTGTTAGGAAAGAAGAGAACGGAATTGATAACTGGAATAGCTTTGGAGTAACATGAGATGTGTTGAACTAGTTCAGTGGGGTCTGGCGTTTCAAGGCCACGAGCACGTCTCATGTCTTATAGAGTTCGGGAATGTCACTGTGAAGATTTATTATGAATATTGAATTATTAATGTTAAAGTTACATTGATTTTTATTAGATACTTTTTACTGTAACTTGAAAGATTCTAAAATAATTACTAACCTTTGTTTTATTTCTGCATTTACATAATCCATATATATATATATATATATATATAATTTGAACTGGTAATGGAAATTACGGGAAAACTGCTGTAAGGATTTTAATAAATGACCCCTCATTTTGAAGCTTGGAACCCAAAGTTTTTCAGAAAAATAGTAGTTTTCAGTGAAATGTCAATTTTCCTACATTATTTTCCTATTTTCCAAAATCCATCTTTCGTCAGTTTTGAGAACTAATTGCATTTCAGAATAAAACAAAACACGCACTACAGTAAACAATAGGGATTACACGAAGGCCATGACCTGCAGGATTGCTGACATATTTAGAGTTCACATTCAGTTGGTTATTAAAAACTTCAAGACTTACTAAAAATAATTCATGTGTCTGATTCTACGGCGTGAAATTTTCTTAGTATTGGATATTGAAATCCACAAACTTGAGATGGTTTGATGACATTATTACCATTAGAAATGAAATTTTATTATAGTTAATGCCATGATGGACTATTTTTCATTAATTATACATATTAATGCCATACTGATGATATGAAAGTGAAATGTTTTGCTGTTATATGATGTAGAGAATGTCTTAAATTAGATTTTCATTTCTATAATTTACTGAGTGGCGGCTATTATTTATACATAAAACTACAAAACTTACGTAAGATAATAATAATAATAATATTATTATTATTATTATTATTATTATTATTATTATTATTATTAAAAATAAAATATTTTTATGGTTATTAATCAAGTGGGGTTGGATCTTTTTCATATACTTAATGGCGGTGCGATGTGGTGTAGATATTTATATGCGTCATTCTCTTCAGTATTGGCTCGAAAGAGCGCAAGAATTACAGTTCCAAAGGAAAGACCAAAATGTGTTACTGATAAAATAAGAAGCCTACAAAATTTTGTAGTCTCCCGATCATTTCAGCAAGATCTCTTAGCAGGATAAAATGATTTTACCCTCTACATTTCAAGCTCTCCATGCAGCAGCTATACCAAGATGCTATGTCTATTGTTAGAAAGCATAGCAAACCTGGCATTTTTTAACTTTCACCTACAATCCACAATAACCTGAAATAGCTATTGCTTTACTCCCACATGAAAAACCCATTAATCGTCCTGACATTATTAATTGCGTTTTCGCGTTGAAACTCAAAAACTGAAGATGGATAGGTTCAAGAAAAAGTATTAACATAAAAAAACATTCATAGGGAGTATGTTTCATTCTTATGGAAGCAAATAACTTTCAAAATGTCTGGTATTCTTCATTGAAAAGAGATCTGAAAAATTTTTATTTGAACGTCTAACGAACTTAGTTGGCAGCATTTGCTGCACAAGCCACTAGTATCTCTAGAATGTTAACACTTACGCAACTTCCTGCTTAGAGGTCATACGTAACACTAAGATCATTCATAAAAGCTGCAATATCTGAAGTAAAATTTATTTAACACTTGTTGTGCGTCTATATACACGTGGTAATTAAACATAGATTTTTCAGTGCTCCTGCAATTTATTTCTTGCTTTTATTGATAAACTCTGTGGTTAACATAGAAGTTGACAACTTTGCATATGAATCCAGTCTGTCTATTGCTGCGTCAATGAGGCGGTTCGAGGTCAAGTTTGTAGCATTGTAACACTTCAGTCATGCAGTCCACAACGTGTATATAACTGAGCTTTATCATCAGTTGTGTCATGACATTTCTTCTTCTATTCGTGCTGGGAAGGTTGCTTGGTGTTACAGAATACGATCCTGTGTATCACTTTGTGAAGGTTGTTGTCATTGCCTGCCATTATTGCTTGTGAAAGGTTTTCGAGATTCTGTAAGAAAAGTAAAGCTGGGAAATCCGTGTAGTCCACACCTGTGGAGTAACGGCTAGCACGTCTGGCCGCGAAACCAGGTGGCCCGGGTTCGATTCCCGGTCGGGGCAAGTTACCTGGTTGAGGTTTTTTCCGGGGTTTTCCCTCAACTCAAAAATGAGCAAATGCTGGGTAACTTTAGGTGTTGGACCCCGGACTCATTTCACCGGCATTATCACCTTCATGTCATTCAGACGCTAAATAACCTGAGATGTTGATAAAGCGTCGTAAAATAACCTAATGAAATAAAATAAAAATCCGTGTAATGAATGTAAGGCACGTATCAGAACCCTGCCTCTAAATGAGAGGACTCTATAAAAAAAAATTGAAGTTAAAAGCAATGTGCATTTTCTAAACAGTTCATTCTCTTAATTTCGTGGTGTCGTTAAATATTTATTCTATTTTATTACTTTGTTAATGTTGAGAAATAAATAGAGTAATAAATATGTTTGAATTAGAATGTCTGAATAGATATTTTTCCGTATGCCAGATGGGGCAAGTGGGACTGAGGTCCCTTTAGAAATATTTTGAATTCCTCTATACAGTAGAAATGTTTGTTTTATTTGTTCATTGAATAATATTTAAATTTTCCATTTAATATTTTAATACTTTGGTCTCATAAGAATGATGATGATGATGATGATGATGATGATGATGATGATGATAGATTACTGCTGTTTCGTATATTTAAGCGTCATTAATTCTCTTAGCTTAGGCCATCCTATTTTCGAATATTAGTTTTGATGGTACTTCATTAGATAGCATTCATTTCTACAGAATTAGGCCTACATATAGTATGTAACAAATTGTAAGAGTGTTTAATTTGCCTTCTAAACATTACCTGAAAAATAACGCTGGTTCTTCGTAATTACTAATACGTGATGGAATTATTTTCAACCGGACCTGAAATGCATAGCCTACAGACCACAGTGATAATATATTAACTATCTAACTTCAATTCTTTAAATCCAAAACTGATCCTAGTAATAATAATAGGCCAGGAGATAATGGGGTAGGGTGGCCAGTTTCTTTCCCCCTCCATTGCATACATCACCGACTAGTTGCATATTACACTAGTCAGACTTCAGATGCATACAAACAAATTGTTCTTCCTCTGACACATATCGTCAAGTGACATGTACTGCCTGATATTACGAGTTCAAATTATATATATATATATATATATATATATATATATAATTTGAACTGGTAATGGAAATTACGGGAAAACGGCTGAACGGATTTTAATGAATGACCCCTCATTTTGAAGCTTGGCATCCAAGGATTTTCAGAAAAATAGTAACTTTCAGTGAAGCGTTAGTTTTCCTACATAATTTTCCTATTTGCCAAAATCCATCTTTCGTCAGGTTTGAGAACTAATTGAATTTCAGAGTAAAACAAAACACACACTACAATAAACAATAGGCTATTACACGAAGGCCATGTTCGCGTTGAAACTCAAAAGCTGAAGGTGGATAGGTTATAGAAAAAGTATTTGACATAAAAAACCATTTAGAGGAAGTATGTTTCATTGTTATGGAAGCAAATAACTTTTAGTATGTTTGGTATTTTTCATTGAAAATAAATCTGAAAAAAATTTTGTGAACGTCTAATGAAATAATTTTGCAGCATTTGCTGCACAAGCCATTAGTATATATATACATATTCCTCAGTCAGAGGATATGATATGAGTGAGCATCATTATTATTTGCCAAATTAAATGTTAAATTATAATTTTGAAATTATTAGTTTTCATTCTTGTCCCATCACTATAACGGTCATCATCGCCTCAACCTACAATGAAGTCTTGGACTTTGACCGGTTCCACTCCAGCTTCTGAGGGTTATATTTATCAATAAACACTAAACATCTATAAATAGCTGAACCCACTGTTCGCATGATCAGCATGGAACAAGGACACCGCTTAAAACATCGGACACGTATACCTGATTCTTGTGTAGGAGTTTACTTTCTCTGTGTATTTATTTGTATATTTCATATAATGCTCTTACGTTGTACCAACTTGCAAATCAGTGTTCAGATCAGAATACATTATACAGACTATTACACTTTTACTACGTCACACTACTTTCGACCAATAAAACGGTACGAAAGGACGTCTTTCAACCAATCATGGCTGCTTATCGCACAATTTTATCGCGTCCCTAGCATTTGTTTAATTTTATCGCGTCCCTAGCATTTGTTTATTTTTATCACTACCCTAGCATTTGTTTCTTTGTTTGCCAACATTTCAAACTGCACTGGTCTGGACGTTAAAAAAACAGAAAAATATAAACCACTCCAGTCGATGCACAGCACTTTCAAATATGACTCGCATTGGCATTCAAGAACAAGAATTAATAAAAATCACTGGTCATATATGAAGAGCACCATTCGGAAATCCTGAATAAGTTGGATACATCATGTACAGTACATCAACGAGTTCACTTCTTTTACGCACATGTCCAATATAACATCAACTGAACCACCAACCACTAAAACATTCAAATTTGAAAATTGTACTTTCAATAATTGTTTCTTTTAAAATTATTCATATTTATTTTTTATTTCATCATCGTTAATTAAAACGTCTCTTGTTTATTTCATCATCCCTAATTAAAACTTTTCTAACACTTGTTTATATTATTTAGGTTATGTTTGTTATAGCTTCTGCTATATGATATTATGGATAGTCACGTATCAGAGATTGTTTAATACTAAGATTAATTGAAAATCATCTGTCAAGTGACGTTGATTACTGGGATCCGGATGATTGAAGTGAAATGCAAATGTTTTAATAAAAATGAAACTGAATCAACAAAGCCTTCTTGACTAGTAACAGTCCACAGAGTTCAATGATGATTCCATAGTTGGCACAACTGATACCGGTAACAAGAAAACATAATCATAAAACACTACTGCCATCTAGCGTAATGTTGAGATAGTACAATAATACATTTGAAGACAGTTGTATTTTCGCACATTCCTACTATGTCCCGTATCCCAGTACATTTGTTTAACGAGCTCGTCAGAAGTCAAAACCATTATTAAACGCCTTAAACCTAAAAAGGCACCAGGTCCTGATAAAATTAATAACATGGAACTTAAAAACTTACCTAGAAAGACACTTATGTATATTACCAAGCTTTTCAATCAGTGTATAGCTTATCGATATTTTCCAGATGCTTGGAAACTTGCATATATTACTGCCATTCCCAAACAAAAGAAAAATCCAAAGGTTCCAGCAAATCGCAGACCAATAAGTATTTGAACGAATTCTTATGACCAGATTTATACAAAGTGTACCAAACCTTATTGCACCTTATAAGGCTGCATATCAACAAAGTCTCTCTACAACACACCAACTGCTGCGTCTTGTTGAACAAACAACTATCGGTTTCAGCAACAGAGCTACTACCGTAGCAATATTTCTCGATGTCAAAAGTGCATTTGACTCTGTGTGGCATACTGGTATAATTTATAAATTAATCCAATCAGAGGTTCCTGATGCACTGATTCATACAATTGCTGATTTTCTTCGGAACAGACGTTTCTGTGTTAAGGAAGACTGCTGTTTATCAAGACAAAAGAAAATTCCAGGAGGAGTTCCGCAAGGCTCAGTACTGGGCCCTTACTTATATTGTGCATATACTTCAGATCTTCCAGAAACTGACGTCACCAGGTTAGCCTTATGTGCAGATGATCCACTAGCACACACTACACATCGTAATGCCGATCTAGCCATTGGTCGACTTCAACGGCATGTCCACCTTATAGAAGAATGGTTCCAACAATGGCACTTACTTGTAAATACAATGAAGAGTCAAGTCATAGCCTTCAGTAGAACTCGAAGTGTACCACAAACTAAACTAACACTGTATGGTACCGTCCTTGAATTTCAGGATTCTGTTAAGTATCTTGGAACCCATTTGGATAGTCGTCTGTTATGGCATACCAACATTGCAAATACACGAGCAAAAACAATAGCAAGAATGGTACAACTATATCCCCTTCTAAAAACGCGTGCATTGTCAACATCTAAAAAAGTGACAATTTATAAATTGCTGATTAGATCAGTGCTTTTGTATGGTTCTACAGTATGGGGATACGCACCTAAGACAACGTTAGATCCCATTCGAGTTGTACAAAATAAACTATTACGTGTAATTCATAACAGCGGGTGGTACACAAGAAACGAAGAGATGCATCAAGATCTAAAAGTGGAAAGTATCCCAGTTATCATTAGGAGATTCGCTGAAACATTTTATAAACAGGCACACTCCCACCAAAATGTGTATGTATCAAAACTAGGAACTTATAATCCTCAGTACTACACAAGACATCGTACACCTTTTGTTCCTCTTCTCATAGTTATCTGTCTTATTTGTTTTCACGCTGTTCATCCTGGTTATGACGGGAGTGCAGCATCATAAATGAACTATCTCTCAGCAATAAGTAAAAGTAATTAGGAACAGTCGGGAGATCATCCAAGATTTCGATACTGTATCCAAAAAGTTGACGAATTAAAAAAAAAAAGTTGTATTTTCGTGAGCCAATTAATATTTTATTGTATTGGAGTACTTTGTTATTTCTAATCTTTATATTCTTTCTTCTAATCGTGTAATAGTCAATTAAATCCCACTCGAGTTTTGATTTTCTCTAGATAAATCAAAACCTCTAATGAGATTACTGTTGATAATCTTTGTCTGGCATACAGTAAACAGACTTGTATGCATGCAAGCCATGATGATGATGATGATGATGATGATGATGATGATGATGATGATGATACTTGTTTCATATAACCAAGGCGAAAAAGTTCATCTCCTGATAAGATGAAGGTTCTATACTTCCTAATTTTTGCTTTCTGCGTAACATGAACCATTTTGGAAACTTCTTGCCCACCACAGATTGCACTCGCAGTTCCAGAATTTGATGCTATTAACATGTTTTGCTAAACGCTTAGAGGAGGACTGTTGTTTGTGGTTTCAGCCTGCTCTGACCCGAATGCTAATTCAATCGTCTTCAATTGAAGTGCACAGTCTTAGTCACCAGTAATGGATTTATGTTTGTGCATTATATAATAGCATGTTGGCAAGTACAAGGGTCACGGCACTTTAACGCAATTGAATGACTCTAGGTCAGGCTGCTCGGTTGAAGGGTTAAGTGCCGCAATTCTCTGTCACTTGTTTTTAACGACTTGGCACTCTCAATCTAGATATTAAACGGCAATTGACCCAAGTGCCACAGTTACGTTTGCACATTTAATTGTGATTTTAATCGATGGCGGTTTACACAATGATTATGACGGAACTTAAGGCCCATTCACAATGAAAATTAAACACAACCGTAACATAAACACAGAAGTTTGTGCCCAGGCTACCAAATTGGATCATTCACAACGATTCACATAAACACTGACATAAACATTGCCGTTAGACGTTAACATGAAAGTTTGTAAACTCCAAACTTTCATGCTTATGCTTACGTGATTTGCAAACGGTACACAATCGTGTACAGAAAATGAGGAAATGGCGTCCTTGTTATGTTTCCATGGTTACCAAAGTATCTTCGAGGTTATGTTTATGTTCCCATCGTGAATGTTCTTGATTTTACTGTAACGTTTACATTTTTAAGTTAACGCTTACATTATGTTTAATTTTCACTGTGAATGAATGACCCTTTAGACTTCACTACAGTCATGAGTTCGAATTCAAGTTACATGCACTGTGCTTTTCGCTTTCGATGTCAGGTATTTTCTCAGATGTAGTCGCCGGGATACCACCACGTGTCTGGTTCAGTATGCAAGGTTGAAATTGAATAATATGATATATTTGTCATCCAACTTTACAGTTCATAGTTGTGGTGGGCCTTTACATTTATACTTTTCGATCCACCTTCACTTTAATATATACCACATACCACCCTTCTTGATTATTATTAACATTCTAGCACTTTTCTTCACCATACATCTTCTCTAATTCTTATCATCTATTTTATAGGCTATTCCACCTCAAATCGACCGAAATATAGAGAAAATTAACCTTGCAATTTTTAAATACAATAAAACTTTTTCTGTCCGTAGACAACAGTGATACAATGCTTTGTGCAAAGTTTGAGGCATCAGAACTTCATAGTATTTAAATTTAAAATATTTTAATTTATCGTATTTTCATAAAATTACAACTTTAAACTGTGGTGGCTCCGAAACCCTTTCACCCAATGATCAAAATCATGGTTTATTTTGATGCTGAGAAATTAAAGTTTATATTGACATGTAAACAGTTTTTCTTATTTTTTATGGAAATGGAGAAATTAGAAATTTGCCGGACATAAGAAAAAATTAAAATAAATCCGTTTTCTTTAGTGAATGTTGTTAGAATATGAATTCAAAACATACAGTATTTTTTTCAGAAATTTATATATATATATATATATATTTTTTTTTTCATTTTAAAAAAGGTCGTATTTCTATGTACAGTACTGTCAGTATCCTTGATGGATTTTATTTATCAGGTTGCACGTAATTTCTGGCGGTTTATTATTCTTCCAGGTCTTCCAGTATGCAAAATAAATCACGGTACTTCTAAGTACCGTCAGGCAACAAAGGGTTAAGACACCTTTGCCCACGAAAAAAAAATATTTTTAAAATATATGGTTAGATTCCGCATTGAAAGTACAAATAAACACGTATTTTTTACTGGTGCACCGTTGATAAGAAAGTATTGAAAATATCAAATAAAGAAAATAAATTGTACGCGCGTGAACTAACCAGCTGACTGTAGGTAGTCGAGACAAGCAAGGCCAGGAGACAAACACGTGATGTGTCGTCTAGCAGTCATGGCTGGGCTAGCTTTATGACAAGTTTTCATAAACACAGGAGTAAAATGACGCCCAATGCTCGCTTATCTTCAGCTCTCGGCCAGTGCTTGCGGTACTGCGCCGTTCAAGTCTAGGCGTGTGAAAATAATTTATTTAATACCCCCGAAACTTATTGCCGTGACACTAAGCAAACAATGCCCAATCCCTCTTAATAATGCAAGGTTTTTTTCTCAATATGTATTTTTACATTTTTACAAATGGGCAAAAAGCCTAAAACTAAGTAAAATCAGATTATCTGTCTCTCTGTATACAATAAAAATAAGGATTACTTCTTATCATAACCTACCAAATGTCAGCTTCAAAATGAGCTCCCGTTCAATGTTCTGCAGTAAATGGTTCCAGAGTTCTGAGCGCTGAAAGAGGCTTGTTTTTCTAAAATACGCTAAATTTGTCGCTCAACAATACGAAAACCGTTTGACTTTCGATAGTATATTTTTGAAAATGCACTGTCCTCAGCACCTTGTATAAATAGGGAAAAAATTAGAGTATAAAAAATGCGAGGTTTTTTACTGATCGATTTCATATGGAATAGCCCTTATATAGGTCTAAGTGTTAATATATTAATTTACCAAATATTTCCCGTTTAATTCTTGTTCTTTTGTTTTAACTGCATTTGCTATCTATCCTCTCCTATTCGCTTTCGTACCTAGGGGATGGAACCTGGCTCTGTCAGAGTTGAGGCAGGATGGTCCAGCTTGTCAGCATCGGATTCACGAATATCATCCAGGCCACCTGTCGGACTTGGGCTATTCATTCATAGTTTTCTGCCCAGGGGCAGGTTTTTCAGTGCAAACCCAGCATTCTCTGTTCTTTTCTATTTTCTGACATTCTCTTAGTCTCTACATACAATCCGTATTTGGACTATCATCGTATATAATTATAGGGCGCACAATGAGTCAAAGCAAGCCGGAGTGCAAGGTTCGGCTCTCGAAAAGCGTCGTTGTGACCCCATAACTGAAATCCCGCTACGAGTATTTCTAGTCTGTGAGATCAATTTTTTGTTACTTTTCAGACTATGTATATTAAGAAACTAATATCGTCCTCAAGAAAACACTTGGAGATATACCGGTTAGGTAATTTTTGTGACTTTTCCTATGTGTTATAATAATAATAATAATAATAATAATAATAATAATAATAATAATAATAATAATAATAATTTATTTTACCTGGCATAGTTAAGCCGTAAGGCCTTCTCTTCCACTCAACCAGCAAAAAGGATACATACATACATATGTATGAACTTACAAAGAATTCAACAATTTGATTTAGATAAGAGTTACATGTATAGGCCTACAAGAGTTATTTACGAATTAAACAAAATACTATGAACTATTAATTAAACACTGAAATACAAACTATGTAGCAGAATTAAGCTAAAATACAAAGAATTTAAAATAATGTTAGATGATAGAAAGAGATTATTACGAGACAATTGTGAAAATACAGCACTATCACGATGCATGTCTAAAGGAAGGAGTAACAATGTAGACAGTGATAGTTTAAGTCAGTATGATTGGAGTTATACAGGGTGTAATTAATATAACTGAAGATTTTAATAGCTTATTTCTTGGCTAGAGTACAGCAAGCAATTCTAATACCATATTAGACGTAAATAAATACTTTTCTCAGAAAAAAATTACCTAAATGTTAACACTGTTTCACTCGATAAGTACTTTCAGTACGATTATAATGGAATCCTCCAATATTAAAAGGAACCAAGTCAAAATAATGCACTTTCACTTTTCTCCTGATTTTAAAATGTTATATAAGTTCGGAAACATTAGGGATGTAGTCAAAAAATGTGTTTAATAGGCCCCTAATAATATAACAAAACAATAATTTATTTTACTAAATAAAACTCAAAATGGCAATGTTTTTTCTCTCTTCTGAAAAGTTGTATTTTTTTTTTACTTAGTTCCTTTTAACATTGGAGGATTCAATTATATTTCCACTTTTAGAGAAACTAATGAAGAATAATTTATCCCTTCGCAGTTTTTCAATGAACTGGAAGATTGTCACGGAAATTGATTATATCGCTACTATCTGCCATCTGAAAGTTTAGCAACTCTGGTTACAGTCACTTACGGAAGACATTTTCTCATGAAATTTATATAAATTTATAGGATTTCGAGAACTATAGTGAGTAGAAAATCTTGTTTCGCACGGCTGAAATGCGGACCACATGTTACCGCCGTACTGGTTGCATGATTGTTGATGTGAGGCCATCGCATTAGATTCCGTCTCTCTCTTCCTCCCACATTCTGAATACGAGCCGCTCCTGCCTATGACACTATCAGTAACAATCGTGAACAGCGTAGCCTTATCTGTCTTATCCTGCAAGTTCTGATGTCACAATGATTTCCTGCATCTGTTGTGGTCATAACGCTGAGAGTGAGTCACTAGCATGATCTATGAATCAACTCCACGAGTCAACCGCCACAGGTGCTCTGTACCAGTGTTGCCAACTGAACGAAAATTCCGTCGAAATTGACGGAATTTCAATGTAGCAGACGGGAAAAGAATGGCTTTGACGGGTGACGGATTTTCTGGCGGAAATAACCATTTACATCGTCCTTTGACTTTTTTAGCTGTTGTCATTTGTAATTGTTTAATTTTGTGGGTAGCGTAGACCAATAAAGCACATGAACTGCAGAAATAGAAGCAGATGATGTGGATGAATTATTATTATTATTATTATTATTATTATTATTATTATTATTATTATTATTATTATTATTATCAAGATTGCGTTTATTTGTGTATAGATATATTAAGTGGGTTTTAATTTTTTTTAATTTTGACGAATTCTGACGGATTTCCAAGTGATAGACTGACGGGGATGCAATTTATGTGTTGGCAACACTGCTCTGTACAGTCATTAGTTCTGAAAGCGGCTTTTTTGTCTACAAGCAGTTCTTGAAATTGAAACTTGAATTGCAGTATCTTTTTAAATCACAGATTATACTATCGGAAAAAAATAGCGTATGTTACATGAATACTATAAAAAGATATGAAATCACACGTGTTCCGTTAACTTGTATAGAAGCTTAAACGGAACGACATAAGGAGACGTTGGTTCTGTATTTGACTTCCTAAAGCCTATTATTTCAAAAAATGGCTAGAATGTACTGTTGCGCATGGATGCTTTAAAAGTACTTTTTCCACCTAGGCTACATCACATATTTCAAGAATGTGACGTTATTCTTTTTCCTGGGAGGTCTTCAATTGTAACTACTATCTTTGTGATTTCTTATATTACATAGAATGAACTCACAATTAAAACGGTAGGTACATTCTTATCTAACGAAAGTACCGGCCACATCCGCGGTTTTTGGTATTGGACTTTGGTCAACAAGGTTCTTTTTCTTTCTCTCCGTTCATCTTAATATATTGTATATACTTCTAGAGATGAGCTTAAACGATATTTTCAAGTATCTGTGACAACCGTGACTGTGAAAATTAAATATCTGTGACTTTTATCGGTGATTTTGTCACACCGATATTTTATATCGATACGTAGCATGAATTACACCGATATTTTGTCACACCGATAAAAATTAGCAGGAAATATTGAAGAGCAGTGAAATATGAATACGATTTCTTTATCCACACCACTCATCAGTGATTTATATGGGAAAATCCAACAAAGAAATTATATACATGTATCATTAGCAAATAAATACTTACCTAACTGAACAGTAACATGTCAAAAGTTAACCTCATGTACCAAGAGGTTATATTATAGATATTGAACCAGTTGATCATTTTTAAATGTAGTTGGGTATGGAGAAATTGAGGTTATATGATTATCCTAATAGTTTTAAAAATTGATCCTTTTTATTGTATATAATATAATGGATAAATTATTTTAAGTCGTGCATTAACATTATAATATTGAGTCAGAGAATAAAAATTAATGAAACATAAGTATTCGGAAAAACATTGGAAAATAATTACATAACAAAACAGTTGTTGAGACAGGATTTTACACAAGATTAAGTACTGGCAACCAATGGTGTTATTATTTAAATCGTGTAATAACTACATCATTTACAATAAGATGGAGAAACTACCGCCAGATTGCTGTTATTATATCATGCGCACGCGCAAACCTACGACACAGAGGAGAAAATATCAGTCACAGAGTACTGAATACTAAGCAGATTTCGATAGCGATATTTTGTCACATATTTCGCGTCATCAGTCACAGGCTTATCTGTGACAAAGAAATACCTGTGACAAAATATCGGTTTGTGAAATATCGGCCATCTCTATATACTTCTAATTTTGGTGTTGTATGAATCTTGGTTAAGAGTTTCTGAAAGCGAAATAACCGCGGCTGTGAATTGTGTTGCTACCCACTAAACAAGAGAGCGTATTTGTCTACTCTCTACGTCTACATAAAGAGAGAGTATTATTTTGTAGTATTTGTACTCTCTTTACTCTCAAAAGTTTTTACTTTGGATATAGATAAAGCAACATTTACCTTATCAGTCATGTAGAATTCAGTTTCACACATTCTGTTTTTAACATCTACACCCATAAAAGCGATAAGCGAAGATTGACCTGGACATGCAGATGATGGATATGGTATCTTATTCTGTTATCAGAACTAAAAATAAAGTATTTGATTAGAAAGCGGTATTTTCTTTTTCTTTCTTTCTCCCTTACTTTCTTCTTGATTCCTTTCTTCCTCTGATTTTAACTTCCCTTAAGGCTCATTCACAATGAAAATTAAACATAACGTAAGCGTTAACTTAAGAATATAAACGTTACGGTAAAATCAAGATCATTTACGATGGGAACATAAACATAACAGCAAACATACTTGGTAACCATGGAAACATAACAACGACGCCATTTCCTCATATTCTGTCATATACTTCAGCGCTCCACGATTGTGTTCTGTTTGCAAATCACGTAAGCATAAGCATGAAAGTTTGGAGTTTGCAAACTTTCATGTTAACGTCTTACGGTAATGTTTATGTCAATGCTTATGTGAGTCATTGTGAATGATCCCATTTGGTAACCTGGCCGCAAACTTCTGTGTTTATGTTACGGTTATGTTTAATTTTCATTGTGAATGGGCCTTTAGGGTTGCCATACGTACGACTATTTTCACTAATTGTACGAGGTACGACCGCAATCTATGTCGTACGCAATTTTGTACGATTATTTCACTGAAAGGAAAAAATAATTGGGAACTTGTAATGTTGGTCTATAATTAAAATAGAATTGATAGATAATTCGTCCCTTTTAGACAAGTTTTCTTCATTTAATATGTCCTGGACTAATATGAAATAAACATGCTTTTAAGGGGGGGAATGCTTTGAAAATCGATATGGTAACTATGCTTACCATGGAAGTCATAATTTGTCATCTTGAACTCTAGGTTTCACGTAGACGGCGCACTTTTATCAAATAATACGAATTTAATTTTATTAACTTGTTTGTTCGATAAAGGAAAATTTTTATCAATTAAATAGTACCGCACTAGCATTAAGAAGTCTAAACACGCCGACCTTGAGTCTACTGTAGATAAATTAATTTTCAGCCACCGCATTTATTGATACTAGGAGGGCTATTCATAAAGTAACTTCCGTTTATTTTTTACAAACTTGTGAATGACGTTACAGAATTGGGTTACAATACGTTTGAAAGTATACACTCTAATTTATTTTTCCACATAGTTTCCAGTCACATTGAGACACTTGTCGTAGCGTTTGACGAGCTTTGAAATTCCGCAATCGTAGAATTCGGCCGCCTGCGACTGAAGCCAACCTACGACGCTGATTTTCAACTCTTCGTCATCGTCAAAGCGCTTTGAGCCAAGCCACGTCTTCATGTGCATGAAGAGATGGTAATCGCTAGGTGCAAAAAGTGATGCTTTTCTCGATCAGATTGTGACAGGAGATGAGACTTGGGTGCGGCATGTGAATGCAGAAACAAAGCTTCAATCAATGCAGTGGGGCCATACACACTCCCCGAAAAAATCCACAAAGTGTCGTCAAACACTTTCCACGACGAAACTCATGGCAACTGTCTTCTGGGACACAAAAGGAATTTTGCTAGTGGAGTTCTTGGAGAGGAATGCCACAATTAACGCTGAGCGTTACTGTAACACACTAACCAACTTGAAAAGGGCCATTCAAAACAAACGTCGTGGCATGTTGAACCCTGGGGCGATTTTCCTGCATGACAACGCCCGGCCGCATACAGCGCGTCGTACTGCGACCAAACTGCAAGAGTTCAACTGGAAAGTATTGGATCATCCTCCCTATAGCCCAGATTTGGTGCCTAGCGATTACCATCTCTTCATGCACATGAAGACGTGACTTGGCTCGAAGCGCTTTGACGATGACGAAGAGTTGAAAACCTGCGTCGTAGGTTGGCTTCAGTCGCAGGCGGCCGAATTCTACGATTCCGGAATTTCAAAGCTCGTCAAACGCTACGACAAGTGTCTCAATGTGACTGGAAACTATGTGGAAAAATAAATTAGAGTGTATACTTTCAAACGTATTGTAACCTAATCCTGTAACGTCATTCACAGGTTTGTGAAAAATAAACTGAAGTTACTTTATGAATAGCCCTCGTAAAATAAGCCTATCTGCCGTCGCGCCGGCCAAAGATCAAATTCTGCTGACTTTAAATATAAAAAAGTTGTTTCTAACCAAGCGTCATCGTGCACGCCTTACTGCGATGACAGTGTTGATGATGAAGAAATGGGTGGTGATTGGTTTTAATGCTGAATGTCATTGTGGATGTGAACTATAATTAGTAGTATTTTTAATTGGAACTAAAATTTACTTGTAGATATATTTGTTTTGTGAGTCTTGATCAACTACGTAATGACATGAAGGTGATAATGCCAGAGAAATGACCTCAGTATAATTTTGAACTGCCTTCTATTCACTGCCTGCTTGGAACAGCCAACAGGGACTGAATTCGTCACTGGCTTTTCCGGCGCTGCAAGGCAAGTGAAGACGACATTGCCACATAACCCTTAGCTCAGTTAATTTCAAAGGCATGATGGTCCGTTAAGTACAATATCAATTAATAGCGGAATGTAATTCAGTCAATATTTAACAAAGAGAAATATATAAATTCTATATTATACCAAAAGTAACATTACATATATTTTGATGACAAACGTTTTCGCCAATCATATTGGGATCCTCAGGTCGAGCAAAACATGTTAACAAAGTGAACACTGGTATTAACTAGTTAAAAACAACATTAAAATCATGATATAACTTAAAACAAGCTCAGTTGTCATATTTCTATCCGCGCTTGACAGTATAGTATATGCCTCCTGTCAGAGAAGATAGTTAATGCTGCTACGTAACGCAGCGCTCTGGCCCTGTAGCTTCCACGTTCTTCACTAGAGGCGTCAGAAGTCGCTTCTTTGGCTGCGACAGCTGTATCACTCACGGGCGTGCTCTCTCAATTAAATTAAGTCCCCCACAAGTGTGCGGATAAAACTAGAGCAGGTCAAGCGCCGATAGCTGTACTTTCCCCGGCCAGCACGACTTGACATGCAGCTGTGCTGTTTTACTTTCTCCTTATGTGAAGTACAAACAACGGATTTTGTGATGCTGCAAAAAGAAACGGGTTCAGAGATTTTCATAATGTTCAAATTTGTCAGCATTTCTAGTAAGTAGAACGTGGTGCCGGCGTGCCATCGTCAGTTTTTCCTGGCCTTCCGTCTGTTTCATAAGGGAATGTCGCGGTGAGAAAGACGACATTGTAATAAAACCGATACCAAATGGAAGGGTTTGGAAAGTAAACTCCAGGGGCGAATGCTAGTCACGAAAGTTAGGCTTGCTCTTTTATTCATAGGGGAAGATGGGAGGATATAATAATTCATCATTAATAAAAATAATCAGACCCACATAAATAATTTATTTTATAATTATGAAATCATTATGAGTCATGGATCATATTCGCTTATCAGATGTAGAAGTTCGCTGTAATATAACAAACATGGCCAACAAAACAGTTTATTTAGTTTTTTTTCGACCCTGCCAACCAATGCACATTGTTGTATTGAGCTGCACCGCACATATTCTCTGTAATGTCTGTCTTCTCTTAAATAGTCCTTCGGGAAAATGGATTTAATAATAAGGTTTCAATGACACACAATTCCGAACTCATTGCAATACTTCAAATTAATGTTTAAGAATTAATAATACATGCAGAAGCTAACATAATATGCATTCCGCTCATACAATTACATTGTACTCGCAAATAACAGCACATTCCCGCTGTCAATACTGGTCTGTGTAACGTTAAATAGTCGTTGGTGTAGCTCTTGGACCAGAGCTTCAAACAACACATAACAGAAGCATGTGCGCCTAGGACGGGCCATCATATTCTCGCTATTTCTAAGCCTTTCCTGTAGCTCCAACAAACGAGCAAGCGTTGCGATAATTGTTGCGGTGCAACCTGCGGATGGTATTACGCCTATACAGTATTCCAAAAATCAAAATAAATTTTAATGTACGTAACGCCATTTTGAGAAATACACATTCTACGAAAATATTGGGCTTGCGCAGCAAGCATAGCATGCCCTGAGAAATCGCCCCTGGTAAACTCAAACACCTAGTTTATAGGCATTTTGTCCAAAAGAATTAAAGTCCCGTCGCTCTTATTTCCGGCAGCCAATCACGTTGCTGGTCGGCTACATTTAAACGTGTGCGTCTTGTCATTCGTTATTGATGATGTAGTGAATTTCCTATGGCTCGATAAATACTTAATATAATCGCCCGCCATTTTGGCTCTTTCGTTGGCGTTCGCAGAAATCACACGAGGACGTTATTTGCCGCTCAATTATTTGCTGAATTACAGTGTCTTTGATTTATTATCATAGGAGCTACGACATGATAATGTTTAACGGTGATGCAAATAGACTCCTAATCTGGTAGCTCGGCAAGGAAAGATAAAAAATGGCGAACGATACTACCTACCTAGACTTCATAGAGCCTTCACGTCCTAAGACGTAAACAAAGGGAAGGAGTCCTACCGGAAATAACAGCGACACGACTAATTCTGAAAGTCATGATTACCATCAGATATAGACTACTTGTAGCAAGGCAGCTTACCCTATCGCCTAAGGATTTGGAATAGTATTCAAAAGCACCTTGTAATAGAATCTATAGTCCACACCTGCGGAGTAACGGTTAGCGCGTCTGGCCGCGAAACCAGGTGGCCCGGGTTCGATTCCCGGTCGGGGAAAGTTACCTGTTTGAGGTTTTCCCGGAGTTTTCCCTCAACCCAATATGAGCAAATGCTGGGTAACTTTCGGTGCTGGACCCCGGACTCATTTCACCGGCATTATCACCTTCATATCATTCAGACGCTAAATAACCTGAGATGTTGATAAAGGGTCGTAAAATAACCTATTAAAATAAAAGTCTATAGTAATTATTACTTTCACTTTCCCCATTTGCCTTTACTTCAATATTGTCGTATAAAGTCTTACATATGTTTGTCTAAAGATATTTATCGCTTATACCATGGGTGTCACCAAATCAGCACGGCAACTTATGACTTCCAAGTTACAGGATATGTCACGTCCTCCTCTGTATACGACTGCATATAACTGTGTGACTACTCAGCATTCAGGCAGGGGTGTAGAAAGTGTTACAGTAAGTAAGAAAATGTAGTTGTAGGGAAAATCGCAGTCATACAAATATGAGAATTTAGAAGTGCCCGAGATACGTCATGCACAATAATAATCAGCAGTAGTAAATACATTTTAATGTATTTATATTACAACTTCTACAAAGGAATAAGGCACAAACATTTGAAAATTGAAATATTTGTGAAATATAATTACAATGTTATGACTATTTATTTATAAATTAACAGTAATTCACTTCTTCTAAGGCAGCCGTGGCGAAAATGTGACTCACGAGCACATTGTGGCTCGCAATCATAGCTACGCATTTCCCTTGCTTCCTACCTCCCACAAGCCCCACCCTCTCACTTAGTGCAATCGAACTCCGTTCCATTTGTATTTGCCTCTGACCTGCGAGTGGCGTATCGTCCCAATATCTCTCTCGAAACCATGTACCTCTACAAAACGAAAGTTTCAAGGAGGATGGGAGGACGCATTTTTTGCTGCCAATATGATGAGAATATTAAATGTATGATTTGTTCACAAGTAATTACGAGGAAAGCGATTGTATAACATAAAACGGCATTATACTACTGTACATGTCACTCATGAAAGATTAAAAGGTTAAGTGTTATTATTAACTTATTATTATTATTATTATTATTATTATTATTATTATTATTATTATTATCTCTGTACGTCGATTCTTTTTCAGCAGATGTACGAATAATGCGGTTAGATCTTCAATTTAAACTCACAGATTTACTTACAATGTGATGTTAGAAGAAAGCTAGATGATTGTAAGGACTTGGCAAATGTTGAACTTTTCAAATCTTTGTCAAAAAATAAATATCCGAAGCTTCGTTCTTTCACTTGCTCCGTTGAAGCCTTGTTCGCTGGAACTTAAGTTTGTGAAAAATTATTTTCAACAATGAAAACAGTAAAAACCAAATTTAGATCACGACTGACAGACAAATACCTTCGTGATCAACTACGACTGGCAGTAAGTGACATAATTCCTGATTTTGAAACTCTGTCGCAGAGACATTCTGAAGACAGTTAATTTTAGGTTGTGATAATGTGTCCTATGTTTTCTTATTCATTTCTTTCTTCGTTAAACGTACTAAACATTAGTTGGTAACCTTATACTGTATAAAATTATATTTAAGTGCTTGACGTAAGGAAAATGAAAATCCGTTAATAAGTCAGACAGTTGCTTCACTTCTCCTTCGGGTGTCCGCCTCCCTCCATAGATGCTATGCACGTTGCAGGTTACACAGTGGCTCGGCGCACGATTACATTTTCGCCACGGCTGCTCTAAGGGAAGACAGTATGTAGTGCCCACTGTGCTTGAATCATATTGTGTCACGAAGCAAAGAAAGAAATTCTGGTGCGTAAATAGGCCTACATACACAAATTGGAAATAAGAAAAAAAGTAGTTATTTTCTAAGATTTTATTTCATTGCTTATTTGTTGCAATTGCAATGTCTATAATGTCGATACATATTTTTTTATTACAAGTTCGTTTTTCTCACTTGAAGGACTTGCTACAGACGTTTGACGTTTATTCTTAGTCATACAGTAACATTTTCTACATCATTACGTTAGAAGTTAGCTTAAAACTGAACATAAATGATTGTCTATCATGGACTCCTTAGCCTAGATTTGTTAAGTTTCATGAAAGAAAAAACTGTTTACATCTATACATACTGCTGAACACACACACACACATATATATATATACATATATATATATATTGAACTGGTAATGGAAATTACGGGAAAACGGCTGAACGGATTTAAATAAATGACCCCTCATTTTGAAGCTTGGAACCCAAAGTTTTTCAGAAAAATAGTAGTTTTCAGTGAAATGTCAATTTTCCTACATAATTTTCCTATTTTTCAAAATCCATCTGTCATCAGTTTTGAGAACTAATAGCTTTTTCAGAATAAAACAAAATACACACACTACAATAAGCAATATTACACGAAGGCCATGACCTGCAGGATTTGACATATTTAGAGCAAATGAGAGCAAATTCTGTGACCTCATAATGACAACAATATGTCGATCTTCATTTGTGTGGTTTTTATAACATCTCTATAATTGGTTATTAAAAACTTTCCGCTAAACTGGAGAATTCCCACGGTATTTTTGAACCGTGCCGTTACGTTTAGCACCAAATTTAAGTAAATACACAATCTTGCCAACATAAGAACACGACGTTGGTGTGTGGCATCGTTGGAGGGAGAAATTTGTTTATTTTGTCTCTCTACCTCCTTCGTTCTGAACATTACTGAGAGATAGCACCACTGTTAGCTACAAGATATATTCGGGCAAACATATTGAAGTAGATTACGTGACTTAGATGAGAGTCTTGGGACAAAACAGTTTTGCTATATTTCGTTTTTTATTAAATGTTAAGCACAGGAACGCCATTTCGTAATTTTATTTAAGAAACAAACCAAACAAATTATCTTTGTATCAAAAACGGATGGTCCCTGGACCAAATTATCGTATTTTATAATTGTTTGAATGCAACAGAAGCCAGAAGTCTTGCACTTGACTAATGCAGTGAATTATTTAAGAATATAGTCGCGAATTTTACTACCACCATTTCGATTGTGTTCTGTTTGGCACGGCTCGGTACGGCCTGGTGACTAGTGGCCAGCGAGTAACGTCGACTATCGACATTGATCTGCCGTGGGTATTATCCAGTTGTTTCAAACTTTCAAGACTTGTTAAAAATAATTTACTGAATATTAAAAACTACGAAACTTGAGGTGGTTTGATGACATTATCACCATTGAAAGTGAAATATTATTATAGTTAGTGCCATGGTACGAGTATTTGTCACTAATATACATATTAATGATGATATGAAACTGAAAACCTTTTGGGGTTATATAATAGACGTAGAGAATATCTTAAATCAGATCTTCACTTGTATAATTTACTGAGTGACGACTGTATAATATATGCAGTATATGTTACTAAAAACTACAAAACTTACGTAAGTTAAAATTATTGCTATTAAAAATGAAATATTTTTATACATAGTTATTAATCAAGTGGTGTAGGTCTCTTTCATATATTTAATGGCGGTGTGGTGTGGATATTTATATGCGTGATTCTCCCCAGTGTTGTCTGGAGAGAGCGCAAAAATTACATTTCCTAAGGAAAGACCAAAACGTATTACTTACTGATAAAAAAAGAGGCCTACAAGATTTTGTAGTCTCCGATCATTTCAGCAGATAAAATGATTCTGCCCTCTATATTTCAAGGTAGTTCACGAAACATGCAGCAGCTTTACGAAGATGCTACTGTATGTCTACTGTTCGAAAGCATGACAAACCTGACATTTTCTTAACTCTCACCTACAATCCACAATGACCTCTACTACTGCTTTACCCCCACATGAAAAATCCACTGATCGTCCTGCCATTGTTACTTGCGTTTTGGCTTTTAAACTCAAAAACTGAAGATGGATAGATTCAAGAAATGTATTTGGCATAAAAAACCATTCAGAGAGAGCATGTTTCATTATTAAGGAAGAAAATAACTTTTAAAGTGACTGGTAGGCCTATTCTTCATCGACAATGAATCTGAAAAAAATTTATTTGTATTTCTAATGAACTTAGTTTGCAACATTTGCTGCACAAGCCACTAGTTTATATTATTTCTGAGACAGTTTTTTATTTTGTAATCATTGAAGTAATTGAGGATATTGTGGCAATGCTCTTTACTCTTTAGCATGAGGTCGAGTGATGCACTGTATTAAATTTGTACTCCCCTATGACGTCTAGCATAAGACTAAAGCTACGGTTTGGCTACGGCGATCTTCACCGACGATCATCGCTGGCGATCTTCGCTGGGATTCTGTCCCGTTGATTTGAATGTGCATGGTTTCCTTATGGCGATGAACGTCAACGAACGTCGCTGAGCTCGACGAACATCGTCGGCATTTGCCTTGGAGGCAAAAACCTGGCGATCATCGCCGAGAAGCCAACTGTAAAATTACAGTAGGTCATGAATTATCATTTAATAACATGTGATTTATACATCATACATACCATAATGGCGGTAAAACAGAAATCTTTCTGCAATTTCTCCACTAATGAAGATGAGATATTAATTGACATGAGCCAAAAAGAAGAATCAACGTAAACAATAACAAATCTATATTTTGCAACAACCAGAACTGTTAATACAATTGAGTAAAGTGATTCATAATTGAAGGACACACACACGATGCGGCAGATTTAGCTACTGAAGCAAAAGTTAGAGTGTGAAATAGTAAGTGAAGTGGAATTCCGAGCAAAGGAGAGAAGTGCAACAACCTCCTCACATTATTTCTTTTATTTGTAACTTTATGCCCTAAATAAATGCTCCTAAATGAAAAAAAAAAAAAAAAAAAAGATTGTAAAAAGTAAAAATAAAGTGTTTATATAATTGGTTTTTACCTTAAAGTTATGCTTACCTTTCAGCTGGGCTTATTGTTTGTGAATAAATTTTGTGGATAATTTTACAATATCATTTTCATTTGAACTTAAGACAAAATAAAATTGTTCGGAAGAAAGTCTGAAATATTCCTTAAAATTGGTGGGTTAATTAAATGACTTAATTTTCAAGATGTCTTAATATCAGTGAATTAAAAGACCCCTCTGTATGTCTATTTCTGAACATGACATTAACTGCCTGTACTTTAAAGATTCGTACTTGTTTTTCAAATTCTAGTTTGAGACCGTAACAGGCCACTTGGCCTAATACATGTTAGGAAGATGATGATGATGATGACTTGTTTTTCAAGGCAAAACTTATATTATAACGTTATCATATTGTCATCCACATATATTATCAGCTGATCAGGCATGGTCAACTATATAAAACTATTTACTATCCATCTACGAAGTTCGCCGGTAAAGAAACCACTCTCTGACGATGACCGCTGGCGATTTCAAACGTCGGCGATGTTCGTTCGACGAAGATCGTCGTAGCGAAACCGTAGCTTAAGAAGGACAGGGATATCAGGGGAGGCAAGGTTTGAACGCGTGCTATTGCTTGAACGAAATTGAAGAACACGACGTAATACAGCGGGATGACATCGCTGGTTTATATGAGCCCTCTACACAAGATCACTGCATCTATTGCACGTGGATAACGTATTATACATTTCTCATTTCAGACGGAGTTTACCTGAAGAGCACGACGGTTTGGAGACTCCTCAGGAAAAGAGGGAACGATGGATCTCAATACGCATAATCTATTTCACAATGTTTCTCATGTCGTTGGGCTTCAGTATCATTTTAACCGGAGTCTGGCCTTACTTGGACAAGGTGAGCATCTTCTGTTTTATTGTAGGCTAGCATTTTTATTAGTGTTGTATTGTTGTAATTACAATTTCTTTCAAATGGATATTTAAGTGAATGAAATGAAATGTTATGTTTTATTTAACGACGCTCGCAACTGCAGAGGTTATATCAGCGTCGCCGGATATGCTGGAATTTTGTCCCGCAGTAAATCTACTGACATGAGCCTGTCTCATTTAAGCACACTTAAATGCCATCGACCTGGCCCGGGATCGAACCCGCAACCTTGGGCATAGAAGGCCAGCGCTATACCAACTCGCCAACCAGGTCGACGAATGAAATGAGAACGCCTTAGAAATTTCCTTGATATAATTAGCAGTATGAGTATACTACCATTATCATCGCCAATATCACCACCATCACCATAACCATCGCCAACACAACTACCACCACCATCACCATCACCACGATGCTACTATATTACTTCATTCGTTGTCACAATCCTTAAGGCCCATTCACAATGAAAATTAAACATAACCGTAACATAAACACTGAAGTTTGCGCCCAGGCTACCAAATGGGATCATTCACAATGATTCACATAAGAATTGACATAAACATTTCCGTTAGACGTTAACATGAAAGTTTGCAAACTCCAAACTTTCATGCTTATGCTTACGTGATTTGCAAACAGAACACAATCGTGGAGCGCTGAAGTATACGACAGAATATGAGGAAATGGCGTCGTTGTTATGTTTCCATGGTTACCAAGTATGTCTGCTGTTATGTTTATGTCCCCATCGTGAATGATGGTATGACTTCTTGATTTTACTGTAACGTTTACATTCTTAAGTTAGAGCTTACGTTAAGTTTAATTTTCATTGTGAATGAGCCTTTAGTTCCTCATATTACAGATAACGGTTATTAAATTTAGTTGCTGAATATAAATACAAATTCAAAAACGAAAAATGTAGACCACTCTATAAAACAAAAGATGACTGAACAAGCCATTGATTTAATGATTTTGATGTATACACGTTATGTTTTTTTATTTATGATGAAGTGATAATAAAATTTTTATCATTATTTGAGTGCGCATGAGTTACTTTTGTGATGCAATCGACTTCCGTGTTAGCAGTACACTCAGCATTAACAAGACAATCATTAGGATCAATAGTACAGCTTCTGTTAAACTAACCCTACCTGTGTTTAATAATTGTATTGGATGACTGGATTATTTCCTTAACCATAAAGCGGCAACTTGACCGTCTGCCGATGTCCTTCCACGCGCCACTTACGGAGACAGCGTGTTATGGGAGAGTAAACAGTGTATTTCTTATGGTTTGATGTGCACTGAATCCGAAAATATATCTCTTTTCTTCATCTCAGGTAAGGGTTTTAAGATATACCGTACTATGATTTCTCTTTTCCATAAGGAAACATCTGGCGCGGGTTGGGGGTTGTAAACCAAAGCAAAATTAGTAGGCCTGAGACCCGCAAATGGGTTCTAAAGTCGACGAATTGTGTGCATCTACTAAATTAACTTTAATCTTGTAACCAAGAGCCCCTAATCCTTTTTTTTTACTAAATATTAATGCGTCCTTATTTGAAAATAAAAATAACACGAAATGATAACCTTTATTCTCGAAAGAGGCTGTGAAAATTTGCATGTTGCATAAGATGAAATCATACGTGAAACGTTATACGTAGTTTGTCCCTGAAAAGCACAGTTTAAGAAAAATTAATTATTAAATAGATCCGTAATTATGTCTCCAATTAAAGACTTGTTAGGACTGAAGTTTTGAAGTTTAATGTCATCTACGTGAATTATTCTGTAAAATTATCACTACGGAAATACAGAAAAAATGAAATTACTTAATTTTTCTGTGGAATCTTCACTTTTAATGTACGGTATCAGTAATTTACGGAAGAGTCTGAACAGCTTGCACGTGTTGCGATAACTTAATAAAATAAAATTTACGTTATCGAAATGTTTTGATCCAATCTACTCACTTGGATATAGCGTTACAAAGATAAGGGAAGAATAATTTTGTATTGCACATGCTAATAGTATACATGAGTTTTATCTTTCTTTTGTTGATGTTACATGATTGAAATGTGTTCTGCGTGGTTGTACATTCTCCTAAGATTTTTGAAACCTTATACACCAGATATTTAGAAAGAGTGTAAAATTATTCCAGTGGCAAAGATACTGTTTCTCCAATAATCTGTATGAACAATACTCACCCAGAAGCACTTCATATGAATTCTGTTACTCATTTAGCTATCTATGGAATTTGGTTTCGCAACATTTGCATAGTTCTATAGGGTAGCTATCAAGTTTTCATATCACGCAAGTGAAAACCTTCCACACAGAAATGTTGACTTCAGACACTTTACTGCAGCTATATTGATAATTAAGTAACTATTTGGAAATTGAAATGATGAAATACAGGAATACATTTTAGTGAGATAGTTCAATATATATCATCTTTCAGCTATTCCAGCGTGAGCCTCGAATGGAATCTGTGAAGTTTTGTACCATTACAAATTTATGGAATAGTTTCATATTATTTAAAATTGCTGTAACATGAAGTACCATGTGTATCAGTGTGTAACGAACGGCATTTCGTGCGTCACCACCATCAACTACAAATATTTCCTGTTCTGTCTTCGGAAATAAACGAATGTCTCCTGTTTTTGTTTTCGTGCGAGTTAAATTCTCCAGTCTTCCCCCCCCCCCTCATGAATGTCCCAAGTTCCTTCTTAATCTCTGTCTATATCTTGAAAGTATTTTCGGTTGTCTGTTCTCATCCATATTTTCCATAAGTTGCAAACTTGTATTTTGTAGCTTTCAGTTTATTATTGACAGTAGACCTATTGTTGCTAGTTGTACACATTCGTGTTTAATGAAGACTATAATTTGCGATTCTCTTCTGATTTTTTAATATAACTGTATTTTGTATTCATTTATATTGGATCCCGCCACAGATCACAGGAAATGTATTTTTGTAATCTAGAATTACCAAATACCTTACTATAATAATACCGGACAGCTGTATACTAGCAGCATTGGCATGAGTGCGAAAAATCGCGGGCCTGACATCTAGCGGAGCGGGATGGAATTACGTCCACATATACAAATATTAACATAGCGAGATTCGGACTATTGTTTAAAACGTGAGTTACTAATGTGGAATAATATATGAAACACTTAAGAAATGTTGAATAATATTTAATTTAAAATTATTATCTTATATCAAAGCTGCATATTATGAGAAATATTGCATACTTCATATTACTTTCCGTAATTAAGTGTTACATATTTTTTCTTTGGTTTACCGAGACAAAATCAATCTGATATTACGAGTGAATTTACAGTAATGTTTTATATGCGCATTTATGACAACTGCAAAGATAAAATTGATAGTAATCTGATGCTTGTAATAATTAGTAAAGGCATGTGGACAAGAATAAAACTTAATTTGATAAAATCTTAAAATCCAATACATTTTAACTTCTATTTATTTCTTTATTTATTAGGTCTAAATTAAAAAACTAATTTGTATTTTTCTATCAACACAAAGACGAAGGAATTAGGTCTACTAAAGAATGTTGTTGACTTACGTTTTATGAACTGTCGGAAATCGAAAGTACGATTTGGAGCAATTTGTAATGCTGCAATTGTCACAATTATAAACAGCACATAATATACACCCTGACATTTTAACACTAGTACTAATTCATAAAACTATTAACAAATTAACTAGCCCAGCAACAATATACATTGTAGTTGATTACAGCTTGTTTCGCGAGTATCTCCATCCCGGCAGGTAGGTAGCAGCACCATCGTCGTTCGCACGTAAAACTGCTAGCTGTCCGGTATTATTATAGTAAGGTATTTGGAATTAGTACGTAGGCCTAATATATGACATTTTTCGTAATTTCTGTTGTTCTGGCACTGAACTAAGGTTCAGAAATTTGGATTTTCATAAAAAAAAACCTTTACAACAGGGAGATGTAGATGTAACAGATATAAAATTAATTGTGAATGAGAAAATTCTTGACAGATCAGTTCTTTAACCAAGCTTTGTGATGCTGTAACAAGTCAATGGACGTAAACTTTAATGGATGTTAGTGGCAAAGGTGGTGCTGGTAGTGATGAGAGGTGATGATTATTATTATTATTATTATTATTATTATTATCATCATCGTAATTTAGGGTTGAATATAATTTTCAGCTAGATCCGACAGCTGGCAAGGAATTCATGGGATATGTTGTCGCAGCAAACCCCTTTGGACAAATGATATTTTCTCCGTTAATCGGTTGGTGGGGAAATCGACGTGGTTCCATACGCATGCCCCTGATGTTCTCCTTGACTGTCTTCACCTTGTCCAGTGCCTGCTATTCTATGGTTGAAATATTTCCATCGTATCACAAATATTGGATGCTTGGGGCCCGGTTCTTCGTTGGCGTAAGCTCATGTAAGTACTTACCTCTCACATTAGCCTGCTTTATCGTTATAAGTAGACTTCGTGGAATTGCCACGAGATTCGCAAGGTTTACTGTGCACGCGGTATAGACTGTATGAGAAGGGGCGTGTCTCTGATGTAAACACTGAGCAGTATACTGCGGTTACAATAAAACCTGTATCCTGCATTCAAGAAATATAATGAATGATCATTGAAGTAGGAAATGTCTAAACATGTAAATACACAATTATTTTGTAGTGAGATATATTAACTCTTAAAATTTAATGTAAGATACATCATCCTTGAATATGTGCATTGCAGTGAAGAGTTACGTACATTTTGAGCGACTGCAAAGTGAACCTCCTCCGATGGTCACTTAAACAGTTTGTATATTGGGAACATGTATGTTCAACATCACACGATGTAATACGTGCATTTCTTAAGAACGGGAAGTCACTACTTTTTAGTACACCAACTTCAGACGTCTTGTCATGATCTGATAGTACATAATTTATAATACGAAGTTGTGAAAAGGCAGAATTTTTAGCAATAATGTTTCTCAACTTACATTTCACTTTTTCTGAAATTAGTGAATTGTTACTTTGGATAACGGTTTATGATACTTTATCCACTATATTAAGGGCTTCTGAGAGTTGTAGTTTAGACGATTCTAACAGGATGATGTTTTTGGACACGATTTTAAAATTAGAATCAATGACAGAATATCTTTCAATAGTTGTTCAGAAAGCAATGATTTTACAGCTGCAACAGCGGAACTGCCTGTGCTACCCAATGCATGAATTACCTCCATTATTTTTCCGTAATGTTCTGCATAACAGAACAGAATTCAACCACGTTCCCCAACTGGTCAAGACTGGCTGTGGGGGTAAGGTTATTCCAGGAGTAATAGTTTGCGACAGCAACGCTCTCATTGTAGTATGTTTGATTGAATTCTTGTCTGCACTGAACAAATGTTAAACTTTGACTATTCCAACCACAGTTATGCAAAAACAAGTGTTTACATAGGTATACATTAGCTGTAGCTGTTCTATGTATTTGGACCGGTCACAACTCTTAACATGAACTGCTTATACTACGAGACCGGGCGGTCGCTCGCCTCCTCTATACTACCGTACATCGGCAACCTGATTGCATGCTGCGTGTGGCAATTCAACGAAGTCTAGTTATAAGTTACCGACCGGTACTATGTGCTGTATTATTATATCAAGTACCGGTACAGTAAACATATGTTGCTCATTGCTATTTTTGGGTCTGAGTTTGAATCCTGTTTGAGCATATTATTTTCATGGATGTCTTTAACTTGAGGCAAATGTTGGACACTTCCACAGCGGATCAAAATACTAGGCTTATCTCTCTACCAGTATTTCACATACCGGTACATTATAAATAACCGTGCAGTTGATACTGCGTCGTTAAGTATGTCTAGTTGTTAAAAATAAAAAAAGGGACATTAAAAAAGTTGCGATATCTATTTTAAAACAAAAATACCTTTGCATATATTCGTTTAGGGCTACCTGAATTTGGAGTCATGAAACTTCATATGTAAAGTGTAAATACCTTAAGAATGCGTTCAGAAACTACTAGTAAACAAAATGGCGAATACCAGGTGCGTTTGAAAAGTTGATGTCAAATTCTTCAGTTGAAAGCCTGTTTCTCATAATTGTGGAAACATTACAAGCTTATACGCAGATAACAAAAATTGACAACAAACACACCTTCAAAATATACAGAAAACCAACCACCTCTACCACCAACACCACCACCACACACATACACAACACATCTAACCACCCCATACAACACAAACATGCTGCATTCAGGACAATGGTACACAGATTACTCAACATACCCATGAGCCAACAACACTACAATGAAGAAGTAAACACAATCAAATACATAGCACAAGAAAATGGTTACAACCCAAACATTGTATTGTATTGTATTGTATTTATTAACATTCCATGGTATTCATACATGCTTACAGCTAGAATATGGAACAAGTCAAAAAACTTAATACTATTATAAAATCTTAATTTATAGTCACGGTCTAGATGAAATGTATACAGACGAGATTTACAATATAGTCTACTAGTACAACACATAGTTTTAGTATCATATTCATGAAGTGTTATTGAATGTCATGAATTTACCTACAGAATAGAAGGCGTGAGAAATTAGGTATTTCTTTAATTTGGCCCTAAATAATTTTATGTTTTGAGTTTCATTTTTTATATCGATATGGAGGCTATTAAAAATTTTTACTGCCATATAACGCACTCCTTTTTGATAGCACGATAGACTTGCCGATGTAGTATGAAAGTAATTTTTTTGACGTGTATTTATGCTATGAACTGTTGAATTAGTTACAAAGTTTTCACGATTACATACGAGGAAGACTATTAATGAAAAGATATACTGACAAGCCATGGGCATTATTTGTAGTTTTTTTTAAATAGTGCTACACGATTCCCTAGATTTGGCACCTACTATTATTCTAATTACTCTTTTTTGTAATAGAAATATATTGTTACTATCTGTGGAATTTCCCCAGAATATTATTCCAAAACTCATTACCGAGTGGAAGTATGCAAAGTATATTGTTTTTAATAGACAACATCATAAGGAAGACAAAACAAAAACTTTACAAACACAAAAACACGCAAAACACAACACAAACACAAGAACACAAGAAATCATCACGCTAACATACGAAAACAAAAACACACACAAGATCGCATTCTCATTCAGAAAGCAGAAATACAACATAGCATACAGAACAGAAAACACACTACAGAGACATCTCAACACACAAACACACAAACAAACAAATACAACCACACAGGCGTATACAAACTCACATGCAATAGTTGCGACAGTTTCTACATAGGACAGACAGGCAGATCACTCCAAACTCGATACAAAGAACACATTAAAGCAATAACCAGAGAACACAATACATCTACATATGCCGATCACATAACTAATGCTAACCACACATACAATAACATAAATACAGACATGGAAATCCTACACATACAACCCAAGAACCAAAAACTCAACACACTAAGAACAATTCGAAATATACAAACACACTAAAACACACCCTGATCAAATTCTCAACACACAGATCAATTTCAGTACACACACACTATTTGACTCCACTTTTCAACACTTTTCAACAATCGAACGCACCCACAAGTTCGAGATGACGCCGAGATCTAGTAGGCTCTGAGGATAGTGTGATGAAGCACCGAAACAGCTGTAAGCCGCACAGACTTACATAATTAACACGAGTAAGTCCGCTAGTTAATCAATTACTTATATTCAAGTGTTAAAAGTAGTGTACGCAAGATTCAAAATGGATTATAAAAATTATAATCTCAGATATTTATTTTCTTCACATTAATGTTCCAGCTTATGAGAACAGTTAAAATGGAAAACATAAGAACGATCATTGTATTTAATAATACTATATTTCAATGCTTTTTTTATCAATATCTTTCTTTATCTTTTGTGTGATTAGCACATTATTTTCCATTTGTCGAAGGAAAGACATCTTCAAATCATCATTCAAAATTGCACCTAGAGTCACTAATTATATGGCTATGATAAGCTAATTTCAAGTGAAAATGTCAATTTTAGGTGGATGACGTGCTCACCCGTGGTGTATTTGATTTCAGCGAGCATTGCTGTTTGCCGTTCCTATTTGTCTGCAGCTACAAAATTCAAGGAAAGAACTGGCGCTGTTTCCATGGTGTCCTTGGCCCAAGTCCTTGGGTTTGTCGTTGGTCCAGGTACAGTTAGGATTTAAAATTGTGTTTGGAGTAGGCTATTACATTTAAAAAATTCATACCAGTCGATAGATAAACGGACTGGTAGGCAGACGAACAACTCTTTAATGTAAATTAAATTCTTAACTACAAAGATTTAACCTGTTTGAGACATTTCCTAGCTACACCTTCTAAACCACTATACTACGACTTTATGACTTAATTAACCAATTAATAAAAATGATAAGAGTGACGGACGATATGTACATATTTAGATTAGATTAGATTTTATTAATTTGTCCTACAGAATAATATCTCTAATATTAATTGTCAATATTAGAGATATTATTGTGTAGGACAAATTAATAAATCTATAATATTCTCAAAGCTACAGTGCATATGTCTGTACAGATTACTGTGCACTTAACTGCGGAATCCCGGCCAAACAAGTCACTCAGCTGAGTGCTCTCCTAATATAATGACAGATGACATTGGACATATACGTCAACATATATGCCTAACTTGGAGTCAGGCCACAAAGGGGAACATTGAAGGAGGAAGGTTCGATCCGGTGCTGTGGATTGAATTCGGCGTATCTCAGTGGTCAGAGCACTTGGTACGTAGAACTAAGGACCCTGGTTCGATCCACGACGCCGGAGCGAATTTTTCTCCTCAAATATTAATAGATTAGATTAGATTAGATTAGATTAGATTAGATTAGATTAGATTAATTTTCCTGTCAATGACATAAAAATGCATAGACATAGTCAAAAGCATACATACAAATAGCCTATGCTTGCTTAAGCACGGTACATAGATACGAAATGCATGGATGATAGTTACTAAAGAAGAAATAAAGAAACCTTTCTAACATCAAGATACAGGCTTAAATTTGGAGAGGTCACACAGGAATGTAGCTAATATGAACCTCTAATGTACAGTACATGTGTAAATGTGTATAGACTATGTGTACACAGTGCTTTTTTTCTGACGGAACGCGCAGGCATGTTTTTGTTGTATTTTTCATTATAGAACCGAAAAACGTGCTAATAATTATGTTTTTCTTGAAGTTCGCTTAAGTCTTAAAGTTGCACGGAAAGGAGGTTAAAAACGACAAAATTCCCTTGCACTGGACAGTACGGTAATTAATTCCCATCCGCTTATATTCTACACAAAGTTCCACCATCTTTTTGTCCAGAATAAAAGCACTGCATTTATATATATACAGACGTGGACAAATTATTAGACTAAAACGGTTTTCTTGGAAACATAATATAATTCGTCTTATCAACTATCAGTATAATTCAGAGTCTCAATTGTTGTAAATATGATTGTTTACATCTTATGGTATATTTTTCCAATGGTTAAGTATATTTTGTCTGTCTGTGTTGGTACTACTGATGTTTTAATTATATACTGCAGAAGATATTCAAGAGTCTGTTCTCCTATGGCCTGCAAGAAGACCGGACATGAACGAAATTGAAAATCTGTGATCTATACTGAAGAAGAAAGTAAACAAAAAGAGGCTTACAACAAAACATGGACTCATTTAAGCACTGTCTGATATCTGGCTAAATGATGCTGATATTCAAAGAAAGTGTCAAACTTTGGTTTCCAGCATCCCTGACAAAATCAGCATGTTAATAAACAATAAGGGAATGTTCACAAAATATTAGTAACCTTCAGACTCCATTTTATATTCATTATATATGTGTAAAATGCATTTTTGTTTATTATTTCTGCTGATAAATACAACCTTGTTACACATATAATTAATTTAGTCTAATAATTTGTCCACGTCTGTATATATATATATATATATATATATATATATATATATATATATATATATAATAAACAAATTTGTAATTAAGATTATACATATTGAAATGAGCTATTTGACGTTTATTTTATTAAATATGATTTCCTGTATCACATTTCAGTAAATTTAAAAATTAAACAGCTTGTCTGTCTCTCGTCCTTACATTCATAGAATTTACATTTATTGTAATAATTGTGTATAACTTCAGAAACGTTTGTGACAATTCCTGTGTATTGAATTAGTTACGATTAATTTCTCATACATTCACAATGAAAATTAAACATAACCGTAACATAAACACAGAAGTTTGCGCCCAGGCTACCAAATGGGATCATTCAGAATGATTCAAATAAGCATTGACATAAACATTAACGTAAGACGTTAACATGAAAGTTTGCAAATTCCAAACTTTCATGCTTATGCTTACGTGATTTGCAAACAAAACACAATCGTGGAGCGCTGAAGTATACGACAGAATATGAGGAAATGGCGTCGTTGTTATGTTTCCATAGTTACGAAGTATGTTTGCTGTTATGTTTATGTTCCCATCGTGAATGATGGCATGACTTCTTGATTTTACCGTAACGTTTACATTCTTAAGTAAACGCTTACGTTATGTTTAATTTTCATTGTGTTAAATGAATTTTAAAATGTTGGAAAGATAGAATCGCGAAGAGAGTTTGAGAAGACGAAGTACCGCTAAGAGGAAAGCTTGTCCTGACATGTGCAGTCTCACAATTTGGTTTGTACGTTCTTAAATATACGTACACCAACTAAGAAATAAATATATGTTATTTGTAGGTCTCCAAGCAGCAGTGACTCCACTAGGTGACAAAGGTGTGCCACTCATTCCTGGAGTCCTCAGTCTCAACATGTACACGGCAGCCGGATGGATCAACGTGCTCTTGGGTGTCCTTAATTGTCTTCTGTTCCTACCTTCCGTCTTCCGAGAAAGGAGAATAGCAGCTAGAGAAGCAATGTTACGCCAAGGCATGGAGTCAGGTATGCACAGAGTTATATTTTATAGATGCAACTAAGTCGTGGTTAATATGTAGACTTAGCTGTTTATTTTTTGCTTAGCTAGCCCAAATAACAGTCGATACATTTATTTACTTATTTATGTATTTATTTACTTATTTATTTATGTATTTATTTACTTTATTTATTCATTTATTTATGTATTTACTTTATTTACTTATGTATGTATTTATGTATTTATTTTATTTATTTATGTATTTATTTATTTATATATTTATGTATTCATTTATTTATGTATTTATTTACTTATGTATTTATGTATTTATTTACTTATGTATTTATGTATTTATTTACTTATGTATTTATTTACTTATTTATTTATGTATTTATTTACTTTATTTATTTATTTATGTATTTATTTGTGTATTTATTTATGTATTTATTTATTTGTGTATTTATTTATATATTTATTTACCTATTTATTTATGTATTTATTCATGTATTTATTTACTTTATTTATTTATTTACTTTATTTATTTATTTATATATATTTATTTATTTATGTATTTATTTATATATGTATTTATTTATATATGTATTTATTTATATATGTATTTATTTTTTATTTACTTTATTTATTTATGTATTTATTTATATATGTATTTATTTTTTTATTTACTTTATTTATTTATTTATGTATTTATTTATGTATTTATCTATTTATTTATTTATGTATTTATGTATTTATTTATTTATGTGTTTATTTGCTTATTTATTTATTTACTTATTCATTTATTTATTTATTTACTTACTTATTTACTTATTTATGTATTTATTTATGATTTATTTATGTATTTATTTACTTTATTTATTTATGTATGTATTTATTTATGTATTTATTTACTTATTTATTTATGTATGTATTTATTTACTTATTTATTTATGTATGTATTTATTTATGTATTTGTTTGTTTGTTTGTTTGTTTGTTTGTTTGTTTGTTTGTTTGTAAAGAGTATAAAGAAAAAAGTTGGAGCCAATTTTAAGCAAAAATCGTTATATGTTATTTAAACAGGATTTTTTTTTCCATTTCTATTCCATATTTATCACCTTACCGGTACTTTCAATTCCAAATTGAAGTCTTCTGGATAGAGTCAAAGATCGTTTTAGAAACATGATTCAAGAAAGTTTCGAATTAATTAAATATATTTTTTCTCTTTTCAGAGGAAGATACCTGGAAGCAAATCCAGCCTGACTACATCTCCACGTGGACTCTGATAATCGCCTTTTTTGTATTAGTGTTCAATTTTGTTCTTCTTGAAACGTGAGTACCTTCTCGACTAAAGCAATTAAACATTTCTTCTAGTTCGAGTGGTTGGAGAAAGTTTTGAAACTAAGAAAAATATACAAGGTATTTAATCTTCAAATATTCTATATTGTTACATGGTGTAGTAATTTCTACCATTCTTGTCATCTTTCCTGGTGTCATCCTGGCATGGCTTCCTTCGGAAAAGAACTCAAGTTAGGATAGTAGACTAAGTCCATCACTTATTTACGGTCCTTATCAAGAAACTATCCCTGATTGCGAAGGCTTCAGCAAAGCCTTAATTTATTTGTTACACAGATCATAATTTTAAACAATGGAGGTTCTATGGAAAATATTTTGGGTGGCTCCAAAGATAAGGTAGACGAATCTTACTTCACCTGCAATATTAAAGCAACATAATATTCGCTGTTTCATATACTAGTAGAGTCGGAAAGTACCGGAACTTCGGGTGGCAACGCCTTGCTCTATAGGCAACTTCTCTGCCTTATCCGTGTGGTATGCGATCTACTCTCCAGGCGTATAGACTCAGTGCGAACATGTGTAGATAGTTTTGTTGCAGATGGCACAACACCGCCTTCAAGGTACGCTCTCTGGGCAGTGACACACTTCTTCCAGCGTCCATATAACTTCTCTAAACATTCCTGCAGCCCATCTTTGGTCGCTTCCCGTAGAGCGCTTGCCGCATGAATTTTCACCTCTTCGGCTGACGCAATCCGTTGTTCCTTGAGTAGGGACTTGACCTTTGGAAATAAGTAGAAATCTGCTGGGGCAAGGTCTGGAGAACGTGGTGGCTGTGGAAGGACAGGTATTTCATGTTGTGCGAGGAATTGGCTGGGGCATTGTCATAATGGAGAACCCAATTCTGTCCTTGCCACAAGTTGGGTCTTCTTCGTCGAACTGCATCACGAAGATGCCCAAGAATTGCAAATCACAGGAACCTGCAGAAAAGTATATTCTATTATCCATGTGCTAAAAAGGATAAATGTTCATCTTCCCTCTGGCTTAAAAAAGTCCCTTGTGCAGACGCTTGTATTTCCCTATTTTGACTATGCTGACATTTTACTGACTGACCTTTCCAGCGACAACAAAACGAAACTTCAACGTGCTCATAATTTGTGTGTACGTTTTGTAAGCAATGTTCGTAAATATGATCATATCACCCCATCCCTGGAAGCAATAGGTTGGCTTAAACTAGATAAGAAAAGAAATTTACATTCACTTCTCTTTCTCTTCGAAATCTTGAACTCTTCTATTCCTTCGTACCTGTCGTCTCGCTTCACTTACCTTTCTTCCCACCATAATCTTAACACATTCTCTCGTCATGAAACAATACTAACAATACCATCCCATCGCACCTCCTCATACTCATCCTCTTTCACAATAGCCCTGCCAAGACTCTGGAATTCGCTAACTGCTAGCATCAGGGACTGTCGAAATAAAATTGAATTCAAACGCAAACTTACTAGGCACTTGGTCAGTAATTGAGACTCGTTCAGACATGGTTTCTTGTAAATAGTTCTCTTAATCTGTCACAAAATATCTCAGTATCCGGTAATTTCATCACTATAGAATTTGTTATTCTAGGTTTAATTTTTTAATTCAGTAAATACAAAAATATTCTTTGTTCTTAACTTCTATGATAAATTGTCTAGCTTTCATTAATCAGGTAATCTTGTCGTACTTTAATTTTTATTGTAACTGTAATTGTAAATTTAATATTAATTGTAATTTTATTGTTCATATTATAGTTGTAATCCCCTGGTAGAGGGGCAGAGAAGGCCTGACGGCCTTATCTCTACCAGGTTAAATAAATAAATGCTAAAATACTAAAAAAAAATTGCAACATAGCCTCCTTACTGACAGTTCGACCTCAGAAATAAACTCGAAATGTACGAGACCCTGGATATCGAAGAACACTTCAAGCATTACTTTCCCCTTTGATCGATCGGCACGGAATCTCTTTTGCCGTGGTGAGCCGGGAGATTTCCACGTTGAAGACTGCTGCTTTGGCTGCGGGTAGTGAAGGAAACACCATATCTGTCACCTGTGATCACTCTGTGCAAGAGAGTTGGATCCTGGTCCACCCTGTCGATCACGTCTCCACTAAGGGTCATATTCATGTATGTATGTATGTATGTATGTATGTATGTATGTATGTATGTATGTATGTATGTATGTATGTATTTATTCACACTGCAGTGGGTATATACCTGGTGGCAGTGGTAACTAATTACACTCAATAATGACAATAATAAACTTATTAATTAAAAATACAATTAATAATAATACTAATAATTAATACTAACAATAATTAATAATAATAATAATAATAATAATAATAATAATAATAATAATAATAATAATAACAGGGAATATACTAAATTAAATGAAACGATCACTTAAAATAACATTTGAAATAAATCTAATTTGTATCTTAAAACTAAGATCGAACTAAAACCCACGAGTATGATATGTTCATATCTGCACAAGTACCTTTCAAATTACACTCATTTCGCTGTCAACTCACTCACTGCAATGGAACTGCGACACATTTCACTGATTCTATCCTGATTTCACTAACACTTCAAAAACATTTCACTGTTCAAATACTATGCACTGCCACTATAAACTATAAAGCTTCACTGACAGGAACACGTTTCACTTACACAGCACACTTCACTGACACGACATACTTCTTCACTGATACAACACACTTCACTGACACAACATAATTCTTCACTGATACAACACTTCAATAACAACATATCATTTACACCCTTTAAATACTGTGTATAATTACCGTCTATTAGTAAGGTCCTTAAACCTATTTTTAAATACATTTTTGGTTGTTGGTAAAGCCTTTAGTAAGTCTGCAGGTAAAGCATTCCAGTCCCTGATAGTACGATTGAGAAAAGAAAACTTTCCAGTGTCCGTCCTCTGTCTTCTTTCCCTCAATTTATATGAGTGGTCGTTCCTTGAAGAGTAATTTGGCGGCTGCAACCTATTTTTTATTTCTCTCCAGGCAGGCTCACCTCTGTTGACTTTGGAATGTACAAAGTCACCATTTTCCTATTCACAGTCGACATTTTGAGGAAAGCGACCTTCAATCGTGATTTTACTTCGAAGTCGCCGAAAATCTAGTCTTTGACTATGACTTTCGTTCGTGGACAAAATGAAAATGACTGATATTTGGGAAATTGCTGAATTTTCCGAGAATATTGAAGACATCCAGGAGATTATTAAAGCTGCTCATGTTCCTTATCTTCACAACAAAATTATTTTACAATGAAATAATTCCAGGGCTTAATGTGAGACTAACGTAACTACAATCGATGTTTTATTCACAACAAAATTCTTAACAGGCAATACTATTTCAGATAAACTATGCCATCATGTTTTGTATGAATTGTGTTATATACAAGACTGTTCGAACTGAGTTACGATTTTTTGTGGCCAGGTAGAACAAATTATTATCGATTGGTGTAAAGACCTAAAAATGTGAATTTTTGTACTTACGTTAGTTTCGAATAATATTATTCTTATGTAAAGCTGCAAGAACGGTTAACAATTGCTTAACATGTACCGATGTTCAATTGTTTCATCGATTTGTGACACAAAAGATGGCTTTGATTGTGGCAATGCCTACTCTATTTCAACTATCTATTAACTTAATTCGTTTAGAAGGCAGTGATTTTGATTGCCAACATTAGAACAAGATCGTCAGTTCTCGACTTACCGAAGTCAAAGGCAAGGTCTCAGAAGTATGGTCTAGGAATAGGACTTTTAACAAAGTTAAATTTTACTACCAGAGTCGACTTTGGGAAGTCTTCATCCAAAGTCTCGTTTATGAATACGGCCAGTTGCCTCTCTTCCCGCTGCTCATCTGCTATGCTTCTTGGAACAACGTGCTCACACACGTTGCACTTTCAAATCATTGTGAAGAATGGACTGCACAGAACAACGAGTTAGAAAGAGAAAGATATAGAGTGGTCATTGCGCCGCCATGTTTGAAGAAAATTGAACGACCGTCCGCCATGAACTTATGCGCCCAAAACAAAGTGGGCGTGGCGATAAGTGGCATTAGAATCGTCAGCTGTCAAAATTTCGTTTTCATAAATCAGTTAAACTGAAGTGGAAAAACCTAGTATTTCGTCAAATACGTGCTAGGAACTTAATCTAAACTTATATACGCTAAATTTAAAACACTTGAGCTATTCCTAAAAGGAATGCTTAAAAGAATAACTTAAGCAAAATTGTCATGTAGTATGACAAGAAGTCCTAGCAAATATACTGAAGAAAATGTTAATATTCCTAGGTTCTTTTAAATGAGACCTGCAAGATTGCCTATAAAATGAACGAGTATGATTCGGATGATTTTATTAAATTGTTTTCCCAGTCTCTACACGTTGCAAAACTACTTACGTCACCAAACATCGTAAGATGAAAACTACTTATTATACCATAAGATATAGAATGAAAGTAAGCCCTAACTGTAATAAACAACCTTTACCTCCAAGCTTGTAACGTGGGTAAAACATACCCAAACACGCTTTCAGTTTTTTTTTTTTTTTTTTTTTTTTTTTTTTTACAGTAAAGTATAATTATTATCGAAATGTGAACGTGAGGCCAACAGCCGGCTAGTCTGTCTGAGCCTTTCAAGGGCTGTGGCACCACAGATAATTATATGATTGAGCACCCACGTACAATAATGGGGTAAGTAGTTACGAAATATATTCATACGTACCCCATTATTGCACGTGGGTGCTCAATTATGTTCTTTCATGTCCTTCCAGTCAAAATAGTAACAACAATACGACCTACCCCAGAGTTTTGCGTTATTTTGGATGCGAGTGTCGAAATGCAGTTTTATTATTTGATTGCTATTACTGGGTTTGAAACGGAATTGTAGCGGTTTTATCCGTATTTAGTTTAACTTTATTACTAGTGAACCATTTATTTGATTAATTGTTTGTCTTCGAAATAGGCCTACTTTTTATAAGCTACAGCTCATCGTCTTCTTCTATAAGCAGTAAGGACAGAAGGAGCAGAAATAAAGGATGCCGGTGTGGAAATACAGTTTTAATATTGTATTGCTATTTGTTTTTCACTGAGTCTGAAACGGGAATTATAGTGGTTTTATCCGTATTTAGTTTAAGTACATTACCAGTGAACCATTTATTTTGTTTATGCCGGGCGTTGTTACACATTTATGCATGAAAAAAAATGCTGCTAATTAACAAAACAATGGACTTAACTTCATAAAATTTACATGAAATATGATATATCAGTTGTCTTTTTCCTTTTGACATTGCAGTTATATGCAGCACACACAACAGGCATGTTTTTTTCTTCGTTTTTTTTGTAGTTGTTACCTCCGTTATACAACATTGTAAGCAGACGAATTTCTACAAAGTGGGCGCTTAGTTCAGATCTGCCGTGTTTCGCGCTGGCACCGCAAAGAGCGCTGTACAGGACAACATGGCCGCTCTATAGTCTTCTCTTTCTAACTCGTTGGCACAGAACCATGCGAAATGCCCAACAAAGTAGCCACATCATCTATTGACTGTCTGCAACTCGTCTAATTTTTGTGAAACTCGAGCTATCATTTCTTCCGTTCTTCTTGAACGTGGATCATCATCCGTTGAAAGACGTGAAGCGCTTGTGCCACTCATACACTCAGGTCTTGCTTCTTCTCCATACGCTTGGCGCATGACTGCCAAAGTCTCAGTAAATGTTTTACCGAGTTTAACACAAAATTTAATGTTACCTCTCTGCTCTTTCAAGCTCATTTTACAACTGTATTACACGTCTTCACTAAACAAAGCTGAGAGCTGCACTGTATTTGGATTGGTTTCCGGCTACGTTAGTCGTCCCCTGAGTCTATACGCCTGGATAGTAGGTCACATACCACACGGACAAGGCAGAGAAGTTGCCTATAGAGCATGGCGTTGCCACCCGAAGTTCCGGTACTTTCTGACTCTACTAGTATATTTAAAACTATTGCGAATACTTGATAGCTTTTAATAATTTATATATTATTTTAATGTACCGAAGTACATATGATATTTCCATGCAGATATTCTGCGTCATCGTACGATGAAAGAGTAATGCAACGGAGAAAAATTCTCTCCGGCACCGGGATTTGAACCCGGATTTTCAGCTCTGCGTGCTGATGCTTTATCCACTAAATCACACCAGATACCCATCCCGGTGTCGGACAGAATCGTCTCAGTTTAAGTTCCAACTCTTGGGTTCCCTCTAGTGGCCGCTCTCTGCACTACGTCGTAGAGGTCTATGAACGTAGGACTGAAGTCCACACATGTGCTGAGGTGCACTCGTTATGAGTGACTAGTTGGCCGGGATCCGACGGAATAAACGCAGTCTTAAATCACGAAGTGATTTACGCATATCTTATATTATTTTAATGTACGGAAGTACATATGATATTTCCATGCAGATATTCTGCGTCGTCGTACGATGAAAGAGTAATGGAACAGAGAGTATCCGTGTGGCTTAGTGGATAAAGCATCAGCATGTAGAGCTGAAAACCTGGGTTCAAATCCCGGTGCCGGAGAGAATTTTTCTCCGTTCCATTACTCTTCCATCGTATCTTTTAATAATTTGCAAATGCATAATTTTTTTCGTAATTTAGAAATGTAATATAAATATTATGTTGAATTATCGAAAGGAATTATTGAATAACAGTGTTATGTATTGCTAAAAGGTAAACTGAAGACTTTTAAAGACGCGAACTTGTTGATGATGGCATCTGATTCACACAAGCTGTGGTAACTTCATATGTTTCTTGATTGATATAAGTGCTAATTGCCAAGACACTCTTCTATCACAGCTGCTCTTTAGGAATGCTTTAATTACTTTTGTCCTTGAAATATTTGACCCTGCCATGCCTGTAATACCGGAGGAACCAGTACAATTTTAAACATATCCAGTATCTCTTTGAAAAACTCTTCCACTTCGTTTATTTTTAGACAGCTTGAAGTGAATATAATTGATTTACCCTGTACTTTATAGTTCTTACAAGACAACATTGACAGTTGAAAAGAGTAACAGCTTCTTCATGTTTTAAAGTTGTAGATCAAGTAGAGAATTTTCGAGTTCATAAATAATTCTGGGTAAGGATTATAAACAGGTAGCTACAGTGTGAATCATATAAGCATTTTTAGAGATTTTATCAATTTTCTGCAAAATATTGTCCATTATGTGGCCCTCAATGTATTTTCACTTCCTTTTCCCGTCTCTGAATTACTTCTACCTATCATTGGTGCAATACTTACTTACTTACTTGCTTTTAAGGAACCCGGAGGTTCATTGCCGCCCTCACATAAGCCCGCCATTGGTCTCTATCCTGAGCAAGATTAATTCATTCTCTGTCATCATACCTCACCTCCCTCAAATCCATTTTAGTATGATCTTCCCATCTACGTCTCGGCCTCCCTAAAGGTCTTTTTCCCTCCGGCCTCCCAACTAACACTCTCTATGCATTCCTGGATTCGCCCATACGTGCTATATGCCCTGTCCATCTCAAACGTCTGGATTTAATGTTCGTAATTATGTTAGGTGAAGAATACAATGCGTGAAGTTCTGTGTTGTGTAACTTTCTCCATTCTCCTGTAACTTCATCCCTTTTAGCCCCAAATATTTTCCTAAGCACCTTATTCTCAAACACCCTTAACCTATGTTCCTCTCTCAAAGTGAGAGTCCAAGTTTCACAACCATACAGAACAACCGGTAATATAACTGTTTTATAAATTCTAACTTTCAGATTTTTTGACAGCAGACTGGATGATAAAAGCTTCTCAACCGAATAATAACAGGCATTTCCCATATTTATTCTGTGTTTAATTTCCTCCCGAGTATCATTTATATTTGTTACTGTTGCTCCAAGATATTTGAACTTCTCCACCTCTTCAAAGGATAAATTTCCAATATTTATATTTCCATTTCGTACAATATTCTGGTCACGAGACATAATCATATACTTTGTCTTTTCGGGATTTACTTCTAAACCTACCTCTTTACTTGCTTCCAGTAAAATTCCCGTGTTTTCCCTAATCGTTTGTGGATTTTCTCCTAACATATTCACGTATCATTGGTGCAGTAGCCCAATAAATTGTTACTACTCCAATTCTTTCAACTTGAATACATCTTGTTCTAAACATCATTCTAAAAGAGGGAATTTATCCATATTTTTTTTTTCAATGACATCATTTCTAGACCCTTCTTATACGAGGAAAATATACGTACTCAAACTTCCATGAGTACTGCTTGTTGGGTTGCTTTTCTGTGTGCCACTTAATCAATCCTGAACTGTTCTCTAAGTTGATTCCTTCAATCTTAACTACTCTGTTCTAATAATATGTATGTTGCTTTTATGCATTTTTTTTCTTATGTTGTACCTGACTTTTCTTCTTCCATTTCAACCGTTTGCTGTACAGGCACTTTATTCAAAACTCTCTCTCTCTCTCTCTCTCTCTCTATATATATATATATATATATATATATATATATATATATATATCTCCCTATATATCTCTCTATATCTCTCTCTCTCTCTATATATATATATATATATATATATATATATATATATATATATCTATATATCTATGTATATCTATATATATCTATCTATCTCTCTATCTCTCTCTCTCTCTATATATATATATATCTCTATCTCTCTCTCTATATATATATATATATATATATATATATATATATATATATATATATATATATATATATCTATCTCTCTATCTCTCTCTATCTATATATATATATATATATATATATATATCTCTATCTCTCTCTCTCTCTCTCTCTATATATATATATATATCTTTATAGGTAAAAGGTAAAGGTATCCCCGTAACATGCCATGAAGGCACTTGGGGGGCATGGAGGTAGAGCCCCATGCTTTCCATGACCTCGGCACTAGAGTGAGGTGGTGTGGTCGGCACCACGCTCTGACCGCCTTTTACCCCCGGGAAAGACCCGGTACTCAATTTTATAGGAGGCTGAGTGAACCTCGGGGCCGTTCTGAAAGTTTGGCAACGAGAAAAAATCCTGTCACCACTTGGGATCGAACCCCGGACCTTCCAGTCCGTAGCCAGCTGCTCTACCAACTGAGCTACCCGGATATATATATATATATATATATATATATATATATATATATATATATATATATATCCCTCTCTCTCTCTCTCTCCCTCGTTCTGATACTTAGTTTCTTTGCAGTATATTTCTGAGTGTGACGAGGAATTTCGTTTCTGTATGACTCTGACTTGCTGTGATATTTTTTGAGCTGGTATAGCAAGCAGTATGGTGCGTAAAGTTTTGGTCAGCATTGTAGTAACATTGCTTGCCCTGTTTTTTTTTCTCTCATTTTCTGTTTAGGCCTACTCCATCCATTCTTGATTTTCGTAGGCTGCCTCTTTAGAGTTTGGTCGGGAGAAATAAGTTTACTCTCCTTTCAAAATCTTCATTCCAGTTTTGTAGTTGTTTTACCTTATGGCGCTTGTATCACATGAAAGCATAGTTTCATTCTCTTCACTCAGCATCTCTTTTGGGATGTAACCACCATTTCCATTTGAAGCAGACCCTACTACAGGTTTAACAGAGCTTTTTTTATTATTCTGGATAGCGTGTTCATTACTTACTCTTACATGGCATGTAGAGCCACATGTTGCTCCTTACTTGTCAGTCTGCAGTAGTTATTTTATGTCTCATCTACCTACACAGAGAGAATTCTTTAATTTTCCATCCGGAGTTGCAAGGCTCATTCACAATGAAAATTAAACTTAACGTAAGCGTTAACTTAAAAATGTAAACGTTACGGTAAAATCAAAAACATTCACGATGGGAACATAAACATAACCGCTAAGATACTTGGTAACCATGGAAACATAACAATGACGCCATTTCCTCATATTCTGTCGTATACTTCAGCGCTCCACGCTTGTGTTCTGTTTGCAAATCATGTAAGCATAAGCATCAAACTCCAAACTTTCATGTTAACGTCTAACAGCAATGTTAATGTCAGTGTTTATGTGAATCATTGTGAATGATCCCATTTGGTAGCCTGGGCGCAAACTTTGTGTTTATGTTACGGTCAGTGGTGTAGCGTCAATGTAAGCGAAAAAGCTTAGCTTCCCCAGTTAATAATAATTTCATAATAAACCTGCAGTTTATGCACAAAATTATTTATTAATTTTAATAGAATTTATATTTACGCGTTAAATATTGTGATGCTGCAGCTCAGGATGATTTGTGATGCAGCAGTAAACAAGAAGCCTGCACACACCAGCTTCCAAGCAGACTGGTTTATTCTGTGTAATCCACCCCGCAGATTTTCCATCCCTTTCTAACTAAGCTACCTTAGTCACAAGGCTCGCAAGAAGCTAGCTTTAACATTTAAAATAAGTAGTTTCCGAATTATCCCTTTTCGCCGGTTGTGTTCAGTTGAAGTGTTAGTGTGCATTGTGGTGATATAATAAATAATGAGCGAAATAACAGTTCCCGACACTAATTTACTTGCATTTTTTAGGACAATTGTATTATCAAGACTGACTTACGAACAAAAGTGCGATTTAAAAAACAAATGACCGACTCCCTTGCTGTCAATGAAGGACACAACCAAAAGACAGACGCATACTTACGTAATGGTACTAATATTGTGATTTCTCAAAGTATGACAGGGAGTGAGCTAATGTTATACGTATACGTGTCTATTTGTTAGAGATATGTGTAAACCGTGAAATCATATTTTATTACGTATCATTTGAGGTCATGCCTTATTGGTGTTACTTACGATGTTCCAACCAATCTTCGACTGCTGACTTGACATTGACTACTATTTATTTTAAGACTGTATTTTTGTAATATGTTTTCTCATATTGCATGAAAGACAACTTGAGTTAGCTTCCCCTGCTCAAAATTTCATGGTGTGCCACTGGTTACGGTTATGTTTAATTTTCGTTGTGAATGGGCCTTAAGAGTTGCAGGTTGCTGTGAGGGCTATTAGCTAACTTAATTTGAGTTCCTGTTACTTTCAGTCTGGGCACATCTCTTACCATGGATCAATTTGCATGGACTAAAAAAGAGGCGCTCTATTATATGGGCATATTGATGTCAGTTGGGGCCGTGGTGGCGTGTGCAACATTCGTAGGCATCGGGCCCTTATGCAAGAGGTAAGCTTCAAATCTGACTTTTGACTTTTCTTCTTTACAATACTATTACAATGACGGTTTCTGGCCAAGTTGCAGGTTCGCGCAACCGCTACCTTTATTATATTCTTTTAATTGAGCTGCAATTCGTTTAACAGCGACACGACATTCGTTTCCATTCAATCCAGCGAGGTGTGGCAGTTGCTCTGCCTCGACTGCCTCCGTGGTCTGTTGGTCAGCATGCTGGCTTTCAGAGCAGGAGGTCCCGGGTTCGATTCCCGGGCTCTTCTTGAAGAAGAAGAATTCCCTGGGTGTATAGAGTCTGGAAATTTGTATGAATGTGAGTGTGCCGGGTTAATATTAATTAACCAATCATCACAAATATAAAAATACATCAGGACTGTCGCTGGGCAGTAACCTGAACACATGTTTCAGCGTCACATTGTTGACAAGTAACTCCATCTGTTAGCACAACCATAGATGCTATAGAGTTACCAACAACGAAAAATGAAAAAATTGCTCTGCCACCCTGCTGACACTCAGAATTCTCGTTTATCAGACAATAATGTACCCCTTTACAGTATCAAGAAATAAACTACATATCATAAAAGGACGCTTTGTTTTATTATTATTGTTGTTGTTATTATTATTATTATTATTATTATTATTATTATTATTATTATTATTATTATTATTATTATTATCCAATTTAATAAACACTATTTCACCCTGAGTATATTAGGGTTATAGTTGGCATCAAAATATTTTATAACCAATAAACAATAGTAAAGTGACAACATAAAATAGTGGTCACAGTTACAATTTACATGAATTATGTAGAAGCATGCATATTAGTGAAAGAATGGCTCTTGTTAAAGATTAATGAGATGTTTGAGGAATAATCAATATCAAAAATATACAAGAATTTCTAACCGTTTCAGAGTAAATCACGATCTTAAAAAATAATCAATAGTAGATTAATAAAACAAAGTTTCACTTTCACTTTCAAATTAATCCTTAATTCATGAACAATGAAACAGTTAAGAGTAATAAAGAGATATTACAAGCAATGATTTACGGTTACAAGTTACATATTATTATTATTATTATTATTATTATTATTATTATTATTATTATTATTATTATTATTATTATTATTATTATTATTATTATTTCTAATACGACTTCTTTTCGAAAAATTACCGGTACCGGTATTCGACGTAAAATTTGTTCCAAATAATACCGTATTTGCTCGCGTAATTTGCGCACTTTTAAATTAACTTTGGCCACTGAAAAATTGGGGTGCGTAAAATATGCGGATTTTTCAAATAAGAGGTCCTGTTCTGAGTTTATCTCAATTAGTATATGTATAGGTAAGTATTTACGGTAGGGCTAATTTTCTATACCGGTAACTTGTCTCTACCAAGGACAAGCATTGTTAAAGTAGCGGGACTTTGGGGTTTCTTTCTGAAGCAGGTACTTCAGTTGATGGTGAATGACCTACGATGGACTGTAGGGAAGGAAAATCCCTACTACACTGAAAAAATATGTACGTAATCCCTACTACACTGAAAAAAATATGTACGCAAAATACACGGAGCAAAAATTAAAGTTAAAAATAATCCCTTAAAAAGTAGGGTGCACAAAATACGCGGGGGCGCAAATTACGCGAGCAAATACGGTAGTTTTAAGTTCTTGTTTCGTGATTTTGGAATTTAGTTCAAATATCGTACCTACTTCCTTAATTTCCAATTTGTATGATAAATATATAGATACGGTTTTACAAATGGTAATGCGGGAAACAAGACTATTGCAATCATCAATTGATCTAATTATTATGAACTACAATAAATGTATAGGTATTTTATTTCATTATTTCAGATTTCAAGAACGAAAAGTTCTGATGTGGGGTGGTTTCTTTTTAATGGTGCTAGGAAGAGCATTGTACATCCCTTGGGGTAGTGAGCCTCCGATTATAGCTGAAGACATATCTGGTGAGTCTTTTATTATGTTTTAATTTTGTTCATGAAGATTTAATTTCTGCACAACCCTGTAGAGCTGTATGGAATGTCTTTGTGTACGGTATGTTTTGATCAGATTTTTCTCCATTTGTTAAATGAACTGACCAAAAACTCTAATACTGGTATATAATTGACTAACATCTATAAATAACCATCCTGACGGAAAAACTGGCATACCTAGCATTTCCCATATTTATTCTGCATATAATTTCCTATCGAGTGTCATTTATATTTGTTACTGTTACTGTCTAAGGTATTTGAATTTTTTCACCTTTCCAAAGAATAAATTCCCAATTTTTATATTTACATTTCGTACTATGTTCTGGTCACGAGATATAATCATATCCCGGTTTTTTCGGGATTTGCTTCCAAACCTAACTCCTTACTTGTAATACTTTGTGGATTTTCTCCTAACATATTCACGTCATCTGCATAAACAAGCAGCTGATGTAACCCATTCAATTCTGAAAATCCTTGAATACAAAAAGTATTTATTTTTTGCACATAAATGTATTAAAATAATAGTGTATATTGTAAAACTTTGCGAGTACAATCTATGAAAAGATTATAAACGCAATTAAAAGTAAATATTCAAGTTACATTATTCAATTATTATTCACTTTTGTGATAGCATATAGTAATTCATAGAAATTCCATACTCGCCAAGAGTTACTACGCCTGCTATTAAAAGGTAGTTCAGTGAAAGGTAAATCAGCTTATGGTTGCTCAAAGGTTACTCAGAAAGCTGAAGTTTACTTTTATTTCTGAAGTAGTCAGGGCTACCATCATACAAAAGAGATTTCGTTTAACTGTTTTGTAAACTTATTTGGCACCAACAAGGAATGTTATACTTCTTTTGTTTCAAACATTTGAAGAAGAGAATTTTGTTTGGTCAACCATCTGAAGACAGGATTGAACCTCATAAGTGACAGCAATAAGACATCACTCATGAAGCAACTAGGCCAGAAGATAGTGGGGTAGTGTGGTCGGTTCCTTTCACCCTCCATTGCATACATCACATATTACACTAATCAGACTTCAGATGAAGAGAATGTACTGGATGGAAAAGGAGTATGCACTTCTCCTATATGGTCTCCTGAAGTGGTGAGAGCATATTGTATGACTTTACAGGAGAATCCCATTCGTTATTTGTAGATCCTTTAAAACGACATTGCAACTCATTGCAAATGGCAAGACTGTTTGATTGAGAAATACTGAGATTGTGCTGAAAGGCCACAAGAAATGTCTACACTGTTTCAGGAGACCGTACTGGTGAAGTGCGTGATCTTTCTTCAAATATTTGACGTAAATGAAGTATCAGTCTTCCTCAGTTATGGCCAAGAAGTTCTTAAGCAAGAGAGATTTCACGCTGTTTTATGGATATTACCCTTTGTTTCGACAAAAATTTACAAATTTCATATATATTATTTTAATGTACCGAAGTACATATGATATTTCCATGCAGATATTCTGCGTCATCAGCACGTAGAGCTGAAAACCCGAGTTCAACTCCCGGTGCCGGAGAGAGTTTTTCTCCGTTCCATTACTCTTTCATCATATGATGACGCAGAATATCTGCATGGAAATATCATCTGTACTTCGGTACATTAAAATAATATATGTGATATGCGTAAATCACTACGTGATTTAAGACGGCACTTATTCCGTCGGATCCCGGCCAAGTAGTCACTCATAACCAGTGCACCTCAGCACATATGTGGACTTCGGTCCTACGTTCATAGACATCTATGACGTAGTGCAGAGGGCGGCCACTAGAGGGAACCCAAGAGTTGGAACTTAAACTGAGACGATTCTGTCCGACACCGGGGTGGGTATCCGGTGTGGCTTAGTGGATAAAGCATCAGCACGTAGAGCTGAAAACCCGGGTTCAAATCCCAGTGCCGGAGAGAGTTTTTCTCCATTCCATTACTCTTTCATTGTTACAAATTTCAGCTTTTTCTTAGCAGGCTTAATGTTTCATGGAAATGACTGCCATGCAGGAGGATGTCTTCGAATTAGTGTAGGTATCGGTATTGAAAAACTTAAATAACTTGACATGAATATTTAATTTATAATTACTTTTGCAATTGTGTCAGTTATTTGTGCTCTATTCTGTATTAAATGAGAAAATGGTTATGCAAAACTGAAAAAAGAACTGGCATGATAAAAACTACGTTTAACAGTCTAAAGTACCGGTAGTAAAGAGTATACCGTAGGTATTGAATATAACAACCCATGCAGAACCTAGCATTAGGCGTAGGTATGTGTAAAATATTAAATAAATGAAGACAAGTCACTAAATTCCAACTTTGGTGAATATTATAACCAAGTATGCTCTCTGTCATTAGATTTATGAATGAATAAAATGTTTCAGTTGCGGAATTCAATGGAACTTTTGGCAATCTCAGTGTTACTGGTAACGATACTGAAATTGTCGGTTGCCCATCAGTACAAAAATGGTGCTACTACATTCCAGCCATGACGCTTACTCAGTTTTTATTAGGATACGCGTTTACTGCTGTTGGTTATCCCATTGGTGTCACTCTGCTGCAGACAATATTCTCCAAAATATTGGGGCCTCGTCCACAGGTGAGTCGTTAAGATTTTATGAACAGAATATATTAGCATTAAGAGAGTAATATTATAGCTGAGAAACTGGGGATCTGTCTCTATTTTATGAACAGAATATATTACCATTAAGAGAGTAATATTATAGCTGAGAAACTGGGGCTCTGTCTCTATTTTCTGAACAGAATATATTACCATTGAGAGAGTAATATTATAGCTGAGAAACTGGGGATCTGTCTCTATTTTATGAACAGAATATATTACCATTAAGGAGTAATATTATAGCTGAGAAACTGGGGATCTGTCTCTATTTTATGAACAGAATATATTACCATTAAGAGAGTAATATTATAGCTGAGAAACTGGGGATCTGTCTCTATTTTATGAACAGAATATATTACCATTAAGAGAGTAATATTATAGCTGAGAAACTGGGGATCTGTCTCTATTTTATGAACAGAATATATTACCATTAAGAGAGTAACATTATAGCTGAGAAACTGGGGCTCTGTCTCTATTTTCTGAACAGAATATATTACCATTAAGGAGTAATATTATAGCTGAGAAACTGGGGATCTGTCTCTATTTTATGAACAGAATATATTAGCATTAAGAGAGTAATATTATAGCTGAGAAACTGGGGATCTGTCTCTATTTTATGAACAGAATATATTACCATTAAGAGAGTAATATTATAGCTGAGAAACTGGGGATCTGTCTCTATTTTATGAACAGAATATATTACCATTAAGAGAGTAACATTATAGCTGAGAAACTGGGGCTCTGTCTCTATTTTCTGAACAGAATATATTACCATTAAGGAGTAATATTATAGCTGAGAAACTGGGGATCTGTCTCTATTTTATGAACAGAATATATTAGCATTAAGAGAGTAATATTATAGCTGAGAAACTGGGGATCTGTCTCTATTTTATGAACAGAATATATTACCATTAAGAGAGTAATATTATAGCTGAGAAACTGGGGCTCTGTCTCTATTTTATGAACAGAATATATTACCATTAAGAGAGTAATATTATAGCTGAGAAACTGGGGATCTGTCTCTATTTTATGAACAGAATATATTACCATTAAGAGAGTAATATTATAGCTGAGAAACTGGGGCTCTGTCTCTATTTTATGAACAGAATATATTACCATTAAGAGAGTAATATTATAGCTGAGAAACTGGGGATCTGTCTCTATTTTATGAACACAATATATTACCATTAAGAGAGTAATATTATAGCTGAGAAACTGGGGATCTGTCTCTATTTTATGAACAGAATATATTACCATTAAGGGAGTAATATTATAGCTGAGAAACTGGGGATCTGTCTCTATTTTATGAACAGAATATATTAGCATTAAGAGAGTAATATTATAGCTGAGAAACTGGGGATCTGTCTCTATTTTATGAACAGAATATATTACCATTAAGAGAGTAATATTATAGCTGAGAAACTGGGGATCTGTCTCTATTTTATGAACAGAATATATTACCATTAAGGAGTAATATTATAGCTGAGAAACTGGGGATCTGTCTCTATTTTCTGAACAGAATATATTACCATTAAGGAGTAATATTATAGCTGAGAAACTGGGGATCTGTCTCTATTTTCTGAACAGAATATATTACCATTAAGAGAGTAATATTATAGCTGAGAAACTGGGGATCTGTCTCTATTTTCTGAACAGAATATATTACCATTAAGAGAGTAATATTATAGCTGAGAAACTGGGGATCTGTCTCTATTTTCTGAACAGAATATATTACCATTAAGAGAGTAATATTATAGCTGAGAAACTGGGGTTCTGTCTCTATTTTCTGAACAGAATATATTACCATTAAGAGAGTAATATTATAGCTGAGAAACTGGGGCTCTGTCTCTATTTTATGAACAGAATATATTACCATTAAGAGATTAATATTATAGCTGAGAAACTGGGGATCTCTCTCTCTCGGGAGAGAAACGTAATCTTAAATGCCACCTTAATTTTTGTACTCTGAATTTGGACAGCACTTCATGTGATATGCAATGTGTCTTGTGTATAGGTAGTTTGTTTTGTTCCTCTGCTTGTAGCTTTTAATTAAATACTGTTAGATGTTAACAAATTCCCTTTCTTACTGTAACACTGTCATTATGTATTTAATCCTATAACTGTCGTTTTATTTGGACCACAAAAATCTTTTCTTACTGTTCACGTTGGGAACATTGTGTTTGTTTGTGTATGATTTAGAAATTTAGAACACACCGTTACTGGCAAAAATAAGCCTGCCATAAATGTCTCACGAAAATACGGGAAACTTTTACTATCAACTTTTTTTTTGTAAGGAAATTGAAGTTGGAAGTTAATGTAATTACTGAAAAATTTATTAAGTAAGATTTAAACAAGGGAGTTGACAAAAGAAAGAACACTATTATCTTTAAACAATATTTATTCATGTCAATTTATTTATGGTATGACCCTTGACGTAATTTGCGCTTATATTTTTGTCTAACAGTATCTTTCATACATACTTCATGTTTGCTAATTTCAAAATCAAAATGTATGGAAATGTTGGAAAAACTGAGAGATTACATTTGGGGCAGCATGGTAAAGTTATGATTAATTGGTTAACCAGCGGACTTACTCGTGTTATGGGTGCTATGAAAATGCAGACAAAAACATGAGCAGAATTTATTGTTGCAGCTGCCTTAACAGTACACTTTGTACATCAAATGGGCCTAATCCAATTGGATTAAGTATAAATATTGATAAAATTAATTTCATCCATACTTTACAATAAAGACATCCAAATTAATTACATTATAAACGATTTTATCGTTAAAAAAGGTTGGCTTTCTGACCTGCACATGTTTTACAGCCACATGCTCAGAGAATTTCAGAGATCCACACTGGCTAATCGTACTTCGGTAAATTCCTGAATGTTTAATTTTTTTAACAAAACTGAATCGTGTAATCATCAGTAAAATTATTGTAAATTTGTTACTTTACAAAGTTTGCAATTTATCTGTGGGTTATTACTTACTTACAAATGGCTTTTAAGGAACCCGAATGTTCATTGCCGCCCTCACATAAGCCCGCCATCGGTCCCTATCCTGTGCAAGATTAATCCAGTCTCTATCATCATACCCCACCTCCCTCAAATCCATTTTAATATTATCTTCCCATCTACGTCTCGGCCTCCCTAAAGGTCTTTTCCCTCCGGTCTCCCAACTAACACTCTATATGCATTTCTGGATTCGCCCATACGTGCTACATGCCCTGCCCATCTCAAACGTCTGGATTTTAAGTTCCTAATTATGTTAGGTGAAGAATACAATGCGTGCAGTTCTGTGTTGTGTAACTTTCTCCATTCTCCTGTAACTTCATCTCGCTTGGCCCTAAATATTTTCCTAAGGGTACGAACATGTTGATGATGGTAGACTAGCTGGTAGAGTAGCTGGTAGCGGTAGTGGGGGAAATGAATCGCTAGAATCATATGACACCGCACACGTTGACTCATGGATGGTCGCTTTACTGCTAGCTTTCCAGCACGCTGTAAGCTCCAAGAATGGTTTCAGTCATTCTTTCAAGCTTGCAGCGCAAGTCTCTGTGTGGAGCAGAGAGGCATTGGAGAGGTGGTCAGTGGACCAGATGTCAATGATGACTTGTGTAATTAGTAGAGACGACTTTTATCAATTATTTGTGTAATTCGTGCTTTTTAATTTACACAAATTTGCATTCTATTTTAAACTACGCACGTGTGATTTACTTTTGACGTTAATTGGCCGTAACTCGGTAACCAGTGAAGATTTTGAGGAGCGGTAACTTTTAAAACGAATTTCCATTCTTACTCAACATTTTTCTCGCTTTGACCCCCATCTAACGTGAAAAACAAAAAAGTTTACCGCTTACCGCAAATTTTTTTCTGTGAGCAGATCACTTCAAAGTTAGTATTTTTTTTCTCACTTTTAAAAACAATATTTTGGCTTCGAATTGTTTTCTATGCTTCCCTTGGACATTGACCTATCAATACAAAAAATTGCAGCGCGATTGTTTGAATATCATAGATGCTACGACGTGATAAGTTAAACAGAGTGGGAAATATCATTCTTGGTTACTCAGACTATCAGCCAGCGGCCTGTCAAGCTCTGCCTTGAGCATACCGTTTGCTTCACTTGTGGCGGGAATCCTGTGTCAGTGGTTGTAAAGTTTTAAAACACTGCACACATTGGATGTAGAAAAACGTATTGCTCGTGTGTTCGAAAGACCTGCCACGACATTAACTTTTCGTATAGATTCAAAACTGGAGGTAGAATTTAATTAATTTTTTAATTACAAACTACTAATGAATTCGGGTGAATGGACATCGTCGTTCACCAATAGGCCTGATTTGCAGTCTTCGACCTCATTTCAAGAGTTTAATCGCTTTCTTCTGTATGTGCCTTAATACCACGAAAAATAAAAAAATAAACAAATAAATAATAACTAATATCAATCAAATTATTGAGAATGTTCACTAGGCACTATTTTGTAAGAATTGTACGGTTTACCTCAGTGTGAGTATAAGCCGTTCTTCCTGCAAAATAGGATTCCCTGGCAATTTTACCAAGCCTTCTGTATGAAATCTTTGGTTAAATAGAGAAGATAATCGAAAGTTTCGATTTCCACTCTCGGGTAGCTAATGCATTTTTCTGGAAAGTTCCGCAGATATTTAAAAAGATAATGTTCACCAAACGCAACCCTTTATTATTTATAGGATGAAGGGAACACTCTCGAGAAAAGAATTCTTGTAATAATAATCACTTTGATTCTGCACTGTCTAATAAATCAAATTCGTCCTCACTACTTGAATCCCTTGCGATATCAAGTCTACACAGAGATTCCAAGGAGATGACCTAATCAGCTGTGAGTCAGCTGACAGATTAAAGCAACCTGCAAACAAGCTCCAATTTGTGCACACCAAGCTTCCTTGTCTTTCATAAACACTGCTAGCGGAGCCTGCTAGCTTTAAAGCTAGGCGCCAACGTGTTCATACCCTAAGCACCTTATTCTCAAACACCCTTAACCTATGTTCCTCTCTCAAAGTGAGAGTCCAAGTTGCACAACCATACAGAGCAACCGGCAATATAACTGTTTTATAAATTTAACTTTCAGATTTTTGGACAGCAGACTGGATGATAAGAGCTTCTCAACCGAATAATAACACGCATTTCCCATATTTATTTTGCGTTTAATTTCCTCCAGAGTGTCATTTATATTTGTTACTGTTGCTCCAAGATATTTGAATTAAATTATAATGTGGCTTGTGATAAAGTATTCAGCTTCTCTATTGTGTTCTGCACTGTGATGAATATATAGTAGCCAGTAGCCTACCTGTGAATTACACGCAATGTATCCTTGCATTTCAGGGTGTCTGGATGGGCTTAATGACAGGAGCTGGCTGTCTGTCACGTGTTTTGGGTCCTGTATTTGTCAGTTCTATCTATACACGTTATGGTACCATTTGGACTTTTGGTATAACCACAATAATGATGGCTGCGTCTATGGTGTGGTTACAACTTGTAGACAAAAGACTTGTACCACCAGAACTGCTACCTATTCCTCCACCTCCTGTGGAGATGCAAGTGCGTACATCTGGGTCAATTAATGGGAAACAAAATGGAGAAGAATATAAACCTTTGCAAGAAAAATCTGATGCATAGCCTACTGCACTTAACAGAAAAGGAACTTAAACTGAAATAATTGATTAAATGGCGTTCTTACTTGTGTTAATTGTGTAAGCATGTGCGGCTTACAGCTGTTTCAGTGCTTCTTCACACCATCCTCAGAGCCTAATAGATCTCAGCATCATCTCGAACTTCACTGCCTGTTGTGTGGGTGCGTTCGATTGTTGAAAAGTGTTGAAATGTGGTGTCAAATAGTGTGTGTGTTCTGAAATTGGTCTGTGTGTTGAGGATTTAATCAGGGTGTGTTTTGGTGTATCTGTATATTTCATATTGTTCTAATGTGTTGAGTTTTTGGTTTTTGGGTTGTATGTGTAGGATTTCCATGTCTGTATTTGTTATTGTATGTGTGGTTAGCACAAAAACACACACAAGATCGCATCCTCATTCAGAAAACAGAAATACAACATAGCATACAGAATAAAAACACACTACAAAGATATCTCAACACACAAACAACACAAACAAATAAATACAACCACACAGGCGTATACAAACTCACATGCAATAGTTGCGACAGTTTCTACATTGGACAGACAGGCAGATCATTCCAAACACAATACAAAGAACACATTAAAGCAATAACCAGAGGACACAATACATCTACATATGCCGAACACATAACTAATGCTAGCCACACATACAATAACATAAGTACAGACATAGAAATCCTATACATACAACCCAAAAACCAAAAACTCAACACACTAGAACAATATGAAATATACAGACACACTAAAACACATCCTGATCAAATTCTCAACATACAGATCAATTTCAGAACACACACACTATTTGACACAACTCTTCATCACACGAACGCACCCACACAACAGACAGCGAAGTTGAGATAGCGCTGAGATCCAGTAGGCTCTGAGGATGGTGTCGAATAGCACCGAAACAGCTGTAAGCCGCACATGCTTACATAATTAACACGAGTAAGATCGCCATTTAATCTATTATTTATATTCAAGTGTTAAAAGTAGTGTACGAAAGATTCAACATGGATTAAACTGAAAGCTCGTAGTAGCCAAAGTTACAGGTGAAGTGTAATAATATGAACAATTTTCCTTCTGGTAATGCAACATAAAGGAATTTGGCAACAGAGCAAACATATTCTGAAGACTGAAGCTTGATGGAGAGGAGGAGGGGCAGTGATCTAGAATTCGTACGATGAAGGCCATTTTGGGGTAGGTACTATATTGCAAGTCTCTAAATGTTTTGTCTGATGAACACCTCTATTTGAGCATATCAGTATTCTGGAACTGTGGCGATAATACCATATTGATTCTACAACTCTGCTAAAACTAAAAATGTGTAATCAGAAGAATGCATATAAGACGAGGGTCATTCCAAAATTAATGCACGATATACTTTGAACATGTTTAATTCTACAATGTCATTATTACAATGTGTAGACACCCAATAGAAATATACGATATTTTTCCAAAAATTCTTGCCTTTTTCGACAGTCTTGTGCCACAGCAAACAGAACAAGGACTTGTACCATGTTAAAAGTGGTAAGATTGTTCTACCTAATTTTGGGATCACTTCCATCGAGGAAACAAAAGATAATCTTGTGTGTCTTTAACACGGTCCAATACAGCACAGTCAAGAATGAAGCTTCTTCAGCATCCACACGTAAATTTCAGAATCAGTGGTCATTGGGGTTCATTTTTGCCTGATATCTACAAGAATAAGTTCTTCAAGTCCCAGAAAATCATCATTATAACTTTTTTCTGCCAAATTTCCTCATTGGAGATCTTCGTGACTTATAGAATGAAAGTAGGCTCAAGATTTAGTGAGCTCAGCTGTTTTCGCATACAAAATTTGCTTATAGTAAATGTGAAATACTTGACATGCTTGATCTCGCAAATCAAGCTTTCAGGTATAACTCCCTGTAAAGTTGATTTGAATAATTTCGAGGGAAAAATTGTTCCGGGGCCAGGCATCGAACCCGGGACCTTTGGTTTAACGTACCAACATTCTACCAATTGAGCTACCCGGGAAGTCTACCAGATGCCTGGCCCCGGAACAATTTTTTCCTCGAAATTATTCTAATCAACTTTACAGGGAGTTATACCTGAAAGCTCGATTTGCATAATACACGTCACTGTTCGTTAACAGAAAACCACAATTTAAGTCACACAGAGTTAGTGTGCACTCATTGTTGGTTGCTTGAAGGTTGTCACCCCACTTTGAGGTCTGTGGATATAGAGGGAAAAATCGGATCGGTGTCGGGTAGAGTTCCCAGGTAGCTCAGTTGGTAGAGCGTTGGTACATTAAACCAAAGGTCCCGGGTTCGATGCCTGACCCCGGAACAATTTTTCCCTCGAAATTATTCATACTTGATCTCGTTTCTATATAGTGTAATACTATTGGGAGAGGGAGTGGATTATGTAGAAAATAGCGTGTGCATTGTGCAAGTAAAATTGTAGAATAAAAGGATTTTTTTATGTAGTACCAGTACGTGACTCTTTAGGAACTGAGCACTTTCTTGTCTGCCATCGTTGACATATTATTGCGCTCAAAGTATAAAATTATACTTTTGTCGAAGGAACCTCAATTCGTCATATAAAAATTCTATGGTTAATGGAAATTTTGCAAGTATATACAAATTACAAACTACAGTGACAACTTCTAGTCTTAAAAGATCGAGAATGCAAGGTACCAACAACTCTGCTACTACTAAATCACTGATAGTATGTGTCAGCTTGTCGAATTCTAATCATACATTGACTCCTGATGGAATTAGCTCGAAAGAAAGACATTTTTAAATGCCTTTTTCGTAATCAAAGGTTAATTTAAAACTGTGGAAAGTTTTCATAAGAAAGTAAAGTAAGATGATAATGTGAATATTATATTTTTTACTATAAGAAAGTAAACTTAAGTATCAAAGAAGACTGTGACATAAAACGAAAGAAATGCACGAAGTGGCATCTCTTAAGTAGGCAGAGAGCAATAGGTAGAATCAAACCATAATATTTTAATAATTTAAAATATGTATTGTAGTTAAATAGTAACATAATTTACAATTGTATTTTGATATTAAATATTCATGAAAGCTTGAAGTTAATAATAAACACGCATAAATACGATAAGAGAATTTGATAGAATATTTGCATTTCACAATAATTAACAGAAAAATTACTTCATACAGATACATTTTATAGTACAGTTGTTGTGCGATGTACAAGTATTACGTTTTTATTCTGCTAATGTATAGTTGCTCAAATTGACTTGTTTAAAAATGTTTTATCATTATATTTTGATACAGGCATAGTCCGCTCTAGATTCATCGGACTAACAGGGATACTTTATACTGCGTGTTCAATCCAAAGTGTATCATGGCTCGCTGTATGTCGTCATGTGGCTAGCAGATGAGCCTAGAGAATTCAATCTTCCTACATTTCCGCAGAGGCGTATTACCTATGTGCCAGAGAAGTTGCCTGGCAAGTACGGCGTTCATTCTGAAGAGTACTTACCAATACGTACCGTAATGCCGGTAGTGGCAGGAATGTGAACTGTTTGGAAACACGTACTGAGGTGAGTTTTTTTCTTACTGTCGGGATATGAGGAGAGGGTTAAAACGATTACTTACGTATTTGTTGACATTAACTTCGACGGTCAACATGGACACGGAGCATTTGATTTGTGTTGTGGAATGTTGCCGTACGCAAGCGATGATAACAAATACCCTGCATATGACTTCCTGCGCAAAACACAGTTCGAAAGAGGTTATGGTAGCACACAGACCGTACAGACTGCCATCTGTTGCTACGACGTTCAAGTTATACCATACACGTTCTCAATTCAGATTGAACGCCTTGATTAATAGGCAGCTTCTCTGACATAAAAGCTGAAACTCACTTCAAATCGCTGACTCACCAACAGTGACGTCATGACACACTTTGAAATGAACACCCAGTAGTGTACCCATGGTGTCTACTTGTCCATAGTTTCAGAGGGATGCCTAAATAATTTTAGTACATACAAAAACCAAAAAAAGACTGATTAAATTAGTGTGTATGTAGATGTGAGCAAATGTTTTTGGTTCAATGCCTCTTAATAGGCACTTGACAATGAAATCATTAGCAGTCTTGCACTCCAGTACCTTCGTATGATGCCTTCTTCTTGTAGCAATGCTGTGCGTCTTTTGATGTGTCCCATGTTCATCACACATGTATGAGAAATTATTATCCTCTGTCAAACAATTCTGACTTGTCATCAGCCTGAACATAGCAATAGAAGATTCACATGGCCCTTGGAGGATCATCTCGGATTTAGTCAAGAAAATCTCTTACTTTTCATCTTTTGCTCTATCCGAATTTTGTTGTTTTACTTCTGATTAATTGTTTTACAGAATAAAATGGAAGTTCATTATTAGATGGTTGTAAAATTTCGTTGTCCTTTCTAGCCAAAAGGTCAGCTGTTTCATTTCCCTTTTATATCACAATGGGAAAGAATCTACTGTAAACCAATTTTTTTTTAGTTAGGTAATTAATAGATAATTTTCTTACAAGCCGCTTTTGTAGACTGTTGTGAAATTATAGCTTGTATGGCTACCCTTGAATCTGATATGACAGTGTTTTGGAATTTATTTAATCTATATGTTACTGTAAATGTACGAAGACCGGTAAATCTTAGAAATTACTGGTATAACCTAACATTTACTGTTATAGTGCGGTAAAACCCCGAAATATCTCATTAGATCCATACATTTTGAACTTTTACCAAGGAATGTTGGTAAATCTCAGGATTTACCGATGCGAGCTGGTAAAAACTAGATCGAAGAGTTCAGAACGAAGAATTCTGCCTCCGTTTTGTTTGTGCAGGTTCAGACATAATTGCAGGATCGATAAAATGAAGCGGTTCTGAGATGCTGCCAAAGAAAGAAAATGAAAGCAGCCACTTCCAACAAAATTCCAAAACTTTCAATCGGACATAATTTGAGAATCAAAGTACTGGATGTAGACCGGGCAAAAATTGACGCAAAATCAATAATAACAGTGGTCATAAATATTCAAGATGACGAGTTTTGTAAACTTGGTACCAAAGCTGGCAAACTGAAATCATTGTACACTAGGAACCAATTTACATTGTGCAAAGAAAATTTTATCATCATCGAAGAAGTAGGAAAAGAAGAAATTAGTGTACGGGAAGTGGTTGCAAACTATCTTTTGTTGGAGGACAAGGGTTCAAAAAGTGTAATTGTTTAAAAATAGTGTTGAACAAAAAAAAAAAAAATTGCGTAAATCATCTGCCATGTTGTGTAATTCTAAATGTCATAACAGCCAACCTTGTTGTAACAAGAATTAACATTCATAATGTTTGCTTTACTTTATTTGTGGACATGGACTGTTTGAGGGAATATAAAGGCTTTGTTAATTTTTGTACTGAATAATATGACAGTGGTTAAAACTATAATATTTTTCACTACTTTTAATAAGGAATATTGTTTATTATAATCACATTGGAATGTAAGAATATTTAAATAACTTCAATTTAAAATAAATATAAATTATTTCAGTCATTGCTGAGGTATTTTTATTTATGTTTTCAAATAGATCCTAAAACAATAAAGAGATGAATCGGAAATGGATATGTAAAAGTGCGAAAAACGGCAAATCTTAGTAAAGATTTTTTTTTATCACAACTGATCGGTAAATCCTGAGATTTACCAACATCTCTTGGTAAAAGTTCAAAATATATAGGTTAATAAGATATTTCGGGGTTTTACTGCACCATAACGGTAAATTCTAAGATTTACCGGTCTTCGTTCATTTACAGTAACATATATAAGAGATTTTGCAAAGATATATAAATAGTAGTAGCTTCTTCAGAATTTCTTGTATATTCTCCTATAGAATGGTAAAATGAAGAGACGAAATGTTGCTCTTGTTTATCTTAAATTTAATGTAATGAAAGGATCCAGCTGTACATATTTGTAAACCCCTCCTTTCTTGTGTGGGCATCTTATCTCAGTCTTAAAAACTAGTTTATCTACATAGTTCAGATTTTTAACATCGTCCATGAGGACCAAAGTGTGTTCTATATGAATGGTCTTTCATTACTAATTTTTTTTTTTCCTTTGAGGTAAGTTTTTTTTTTTAAATTCCTGTACTAACTTTATAAAACTTTCCTATGTTTTCAATCTTTCACAGTTTTGATATTACACGAATTATTTCCTGGATATGGCAACGTAATTACTTTCTCATACTGTATTAGTAGAATGAGAGACATATTCCTGTGGGAAATTATGGAATGGGAGAACCAGGGCAGAAGAAGAAAAGGCAGGCCATCAAATAATATATGATTGGATGGATGAGGTGAAACTTAATAATGATAAATAATAATCGGTGGTGTAAACAGCCCATGAAGGGTGAAGGCCGACCAGCTGGCTGCCCACATGCCTCAGCAGAGATAAACAATCATCCAACCAAAATGGGGGTATCGTTTGGTTAGCACAATGATCCCTCCAGCTGTTACAGCTGGTTTTCGGAACCGGATTTCAGCAACTACTGAGCTTTCCAAATTCATCCACGATGCTGTGTGGGCACTGGTCCCATACACTGGTCAAAATTCCTTCCCATGTCTCAAACTAGCATGCATTCGTAATGCAAGTCCAAGTCGTGATGCCTTACTCCACGATGACTACGGCACAGGACATAGGCTACTGCATTAGTGCTTGTTTTTCCAATTACTTACTTACTTACTTACTTACTTACAAATGGCTTTTAAGGAACCTGGAGGTTCATTGCCGCCCTGACATAAGCCCGCCATCGGTCCCTATCCTGTGCAAGATTAATCCATTCTCTATCATCATATCCCACCTCCCTCAAATCCATTTTAATATTATCCTCCCATCTACGTCTCGGCCTCCCCAAAGGTCTTTTTCCCTCCGGTCTCCCAACTAACACTTTATATGCATTTCTGGATTCGCCCATACGTGCTACATGCCCTGCCCATCTCAAACATCTGGATTTAATGTTCCTAATTTTGTCAGGTGAAGAATACAATGCGTGCAGCTCTGCGTTGTGTAACTTTCTCCATTCTCCTGTAACTTCATCCCGCTTAGCCCCAAATATTTTCCTAAGAACCTTATTCTCAAACACCCTTAACCTATGTTCCTCTCTCAGAGTGAGAGTCCAAGTTTCACAACCATAAAGAACAACCGGTAATATAACTGTTTTATAAATTCTAACTTTCAGATTTTTTGACAGCAGACTAGATGATAAAAGCTTCTCAACCGAATAATAACACGCATTTCCCATATTTATTCTGTGTTTAATTTCCTCCCGAGTGTCATTTATATTTGTTACTGTTGCTCCAAGATATTTGAATTTTTCCACCCCTTCGAAGGATAAATCTCCAATTTTTATATTTCTATTTCGTACAATATTCTGGTCACGAGACATAATCATATACTTTGTCTTTTCGGGATTTACTTCCAAATCGATCGCTTTACTTGCTTCAAGTAAAATTTCCGTGTTTTCCCTAATCGTTTGTGTATTTTCTCCTAACATATTCACGTCATCCGCATAGACAAGAAGCTGATGTAACCCGTTCAATTCCAAACCCTGCCTGTTATCCTGAACTTTCCTAATGGCATATTCTAAAGCGAAGTTAAAAAGTAAAGGTGATAGTGCATCTCCCTGCTTTAGCCCGCAGTGAATTGGAAAAGCATCAGATAGAAACTGACCTATACGGACTCTGCTGTATGTTTCACCGAGACACATTTTAATTAATCGAACTAGTTTGCTTGTTTTTCCAATACCTCAATTATATTAAGAGTACCGGCATAGCAAAAATTGGAGTTGTTTTTACTGCTCCAGTAATTTATCTTAGAACCTGACTTTGAAATAGATCGAGTTTATAGAGATATTATCCACTTTTTTCCTACCAGTCTTTTTATAAATATACGAGATTATATATATTAGGTGAAAGTCTTGTTACCTTCTCTGTAATAGTATCTATGCTGTTGTTTCATGATAGTTTATCATAAAAAAAATTACTCCAGGATATTTGCCACTTAGTCCTAGACGGACTTCTATTGTGAAGTTATGTTCACTGTGTTCTTACCAAATAAGAAAATGTCGTATGCTGCTTTATCAGTGTTTATGTTCATTAAATTGTCGAAACTTTTTTTTTTTGAGATCCACATGACTAAATTATCACCTAACAAGCAGTTTTCTTCGGAATGTGTATGATAAGAACTTTCTTGTGTTAAATTTTGACGTACCTTGTTAACATGTTTCGACCTATTTTCGGTCATCTTCGGAACTGGTCGTTGTTGGTCTTGGCTCCTCTTGTTTCCTGTGTGGGTGCGTTCGTAATGTAGAGTCAAAGAGTATATGTGTTTTGAAATTGAGTTGTGTGTTGAAAATATCGTTGGGGTGTTTAGAACAATATGAAATATACAGACACACGAAAACACACCCCCACGATATTCTCAACACACAACTCAGTTTCGAAACACATACACTCTTTGACTCTACACTACGAACGCACCCACACAGGAAACAAGACCAACAGCGACCAGTTCCGAAGATGACCGAAAATAGATCGAAACATGTTAACAAGGTACCGGTACGTTAAAATTTAACACAAGAAAGTCCTTATCATACATATTCCGGAGTGATGCAGTGTTAAAAGTTGTGTAATCAAGATGTATAAGCAGTTTTCATTCCAGCCTTTTCCAGGATTTTTGAGGAGGTTATTGATGTAAACACCGAATAAAGTTTCACTAAGAACTGATCCTTGGAAAACCTCTGTGTAACTGTCTCTATTGAGAAGTAGCATTATTAAATGTATTGCACAAAATCGTTGTGCTACGAATTCTGAAAGTCAAAACATATTATCCTTTATGCCCATTTTATGTAATGTTACATTCCAAATGTAATCATAAGCTACTTGAAAGCCTATGAAGTTAGTCAAAACATCCTCTCCTTTATCGAAAGAGTTTTTAATTTCTTGACAAAGATTAATGACTTGTTCATCTGTAGAACGAAACTCCCTAAATCCAGCTTGGCGTGGGAAGGTAAGATATTACTCAAGTCTGTTTAAAACCATTATTTCCACTATTTAAGCTATCACACATACGTAAGTTATATTAGTCTAGAAGTTGTAATATCTTGAGAGGATTTCCCCTTTTTCAAAACAGAAATAATAACTGCTTTTTTCAATCGCCTGGTATTGTGTTTTCTCTTAAATGTTTCATAAATTCTGGGTATAAATTGTCAATTGCCTGGCCCTGGAGATTTCCTGATTTTTAGTTTGGCTATTGCTACGTTAAGTTCGTTGTATTTGAAATCTGTATAGAAAAGTGTACATTAAATTTTCTTTATTATCCATATTTATTTTTCTTTTAGGTTTTTTAGTTTTTTTTATATATATATATATTTCCAGTGTTCCAGTATTTATAGTATTGGCATAATATTTGTTAAAAGATTTTGCAATAACTCTGTTATCTGTTAAAATTGTATAATTGTGAATAATTGGTGTAGGCATTCTATCATTATTTATGCTATTCAAGAACTGGTACAGATTTAAACTCATCTGTTTTGTAATTTATATTTTCTATAAGCAGATGTAACAGGGTGACAAAATGGGTCGAACAGCTACCTCAATCTTCCTTTACTATGTATCCTGTGTGTACTTCTTATTTCTTCAGTTCGGAATACCGGTACCTGGTAACAAGAGTCTGATTAATTTCCATCTCACAAATTCTGAATATCATTTAAAGTTATCCTTGCAACGCGTTTTGAATTCTGCAGTTTCATAAATCCATTACATTGGATTCTGACGAATCAAGAGTTGACTGTATTTGTTTTCTATAAAACAGCATTACGGTTTAACCACTGCCTGCTGGATCGCATCCTATAGCTGCGTAAACTGCCTGTTATTTTACCGCTAGGTGGCAGGCAGTGCCCACCGCTATTAACATTATCAGTATATGCAATGTCATTACCTGCTACCTAGTGGCTGTTCGCGCATAATCGTTGATTGGGCAGGCAGTATAAGCAGCCATAGGATGTGATCCAGCAGGCAGTGGGTTTAACAATTAAAAACACAGCTATTACATACTGGGGCCTGTTTCTCAAAACTCATGGACTAGTAATACTAGTCTGTACACTAGTAATATTAGTTTATTGTACAAGTCTGTGTTTCTAGAAACTACAAGGGTAAAGTAGTAGTTACCAGTTCACAGACTAGTAATATTGGTCGATTTCACCAGTTCATAAGTGACTTTGTTTCTCAAAATGCTAATCTAGTTGATTACACTAGTATTCAACAGGAATATTCCTACAAGACTCTAAAGACTGATGATTTCTACATTATCAGTTACCAGTGACAACCTTTCTCAGATAAAACAAAATATTGTAGTTATTTTCTTTTAATATCTGGTTTGGTGATTCCAAATGAAGTGATGAAGAAGTTGTGAGAAGAGCTAAAACTATATCGAGAAAGAACAATTATTATTCCTTTATGGGAGCATTGTTTAAATATAATGAACGGTTTAGGTAAAGTACTGAAAAGCTTGAAAAGTTGTTAAATATAGTGGGACCTGCCATAACAAGACAAACAAATAGAAGTCTTGCATTATCAGCAAACTTCAAATACAAATTGCTCTACAAATCGGGATGTTGATTATTTTCCAATGCCGTCTAGTCTTTCTGTCCTAGACCTGCAACACTTGCAGAATTTTTTCCTAATAATATACTACCAATTCATCAACTGTAGTAATTTTTACTGGCTTTCCTCCTCCACTGCCAGTTCTTCTGGCATTGTCAACTTTAGCCTACAAATTAAATATAAAACGACAATAATTTATGAATAGATCAAATATAAAACTGAAAAAAATTTAGCGAATTTTTCATCAAGTCATAAGTGACATTCATGTCGGCAGTAGACCCACTAGCTACATCATAATATGTTCATATTATGATACTGTGAACTTGAATTGGTACTTATCAAAATTACTTTCTTAATGTTAGGCCAGTAAGTGTCCCTAACGTATGCATAATCTTTGTTCTGAGGTATCAGTTCCATAGCCCCACACATTACAACACTTTTTGTCCATTCGTTTACTTCATCATTTTTTGTTAACATGCTTGAAAAAGCACCGAATAATAATCCTCTGATTCATTAATCATATTGAGTATAGTTAATTTGCTTTCAACTGATGGAATTTCAACCGAAAAGAGAAATCAAAACCAAAGCACAAACAACTTAGCCTTCTAATATCAAATAACAATACCTACCAATGCCTATAAACAAATGAACTCAATCAGCTGACTAGTGAAAGAGATCATGTGACTGGTGAAACATTGTCACAAGTTACTAGACTGGTAAAATAGTTTGAGAAACAGAATCTACTAGAGCTGGTGAAATATATAGTGAGGGTCACATAAGAACAGTTCCTAAACAGCAAATATTGCCGTCTTGTCAGTGTTGCCAACTGTTACCAGATACCACATGATCCTACGTACTAAATGACTTATTTACTTACCGTACTTTATGTTATTCTAAATAATTCAATAATTTATAACATATTTTCGTAGGCAAACTATATGAGAAAGGGATCAACTTGTCAAGTATTTTGTCTGGCAATACGAATACGAAATTCATTGGTTTAACTAAACAATGACTCACAGAACCTAACCTAAAAATGTATTTTGTTTGACCACATGAAATTATTTGTACCAACTCCGAAAACTTACCCGACTATAGTCTTGAATTATAAACACAATGCAACACACAAAATAACTATTATGTATTAATATCAATACTGATATTAATTAATTATTAGTATGTTCAAATTTCACTAGCTTCCAGTAACCGCCTCAGAATTCTAGTACAATTTTAATTTCATGGAACTCCAGTACCGATAAATATTGTCGACATTTGTCTCAGCTGCCAACATACCAGTTACAAAATCACTACCATTTGTAGTATTTATCAGTATAGAAATTCGAAACGAAGTTGGCAAAAGAAAATTCAACCTGCAAATTAGAAAATCACCATAATCCACTAGCATATGTAGTAATGGTGGAAAAGTGGTTAGGTTTCACCCTTAGGGTATGAAGTAAGCTGACCCGGACTATACTCTGGTAACTAGTAACTGGTGAACTACTAAACTAGTATTTTTGAGAAACAGGCCCCTGTAATTATATTGACGTTGCTCTGTTTTTTTTAGTTCTGTCTAGGAACTGTTACAATAAGTACTTTTACTATTTATGAACTTGTAAATTTTGAATATGGGTGCGTGTATACAGACACTGAAGAAGAAATGTGTAGTAGCGAGTGCATTTGATTTAAATGTGGATATTGGAGTAAAACAAAACATTGCCCTAGTGCACCATATTGTAGTGGTGTGGATCGTGTTCATGTCAAGGCTGTGCTAAACATGTTGCTACATAGATATCAGATATGTGTACATGGACGTGGCTATATCCTGTAAATATTCTTCACGTGGACTCTTTACTCCTTATTTTGAGTGTTGTATCATTAAGAAATTAGTTTGTATAACTCTGTTTGCAATACAATTGTTTTATGTTAAGCAAAGAGGAGATAAATTTCTGTACAATATTGTCATTTATAATTTTGCAGCCTTTGTTACTACAATTTATTAATATCAATGGTAGTTTTTTTATCGTGTGCTGTAAAGGAGCATACATGCGTAATTTTTACTTAAGGTTAATTTAAAATTTGTTTGTATATATTGTTGTTCTTCATAAATCTGATGACAATAATAAAGTAACACAGTATTGTAATTTTTAGTACTACCTTACTGTACCTAGGTATGGCCCGAAACATGCTTAAGAACATTAAATGTGAAGCACAGGAATGCCATTTCATAATTTCAATTAAGAAACACGCCAAACGAATTATATCTTTGCACCAAAAAACAGATGCTCCCTGGACCAAATTATCGTATTTTATAATTGTTTGAATGCAACAGAAGTCAGAAGCCTTGCTAAACATGTTATTGCTGAAGCACTACGAAATGCCACTGAACGAATATTTCACACTTTTATCACTGCCAATGTTGCGCTATACACCAATTTTCGGCAATCTAATGTAAAAGACTGCCTACAAATATCTGGAAAGTTTCAGAGAAAATACACAAATTCAATCTTCTAACACGATTTTTTAGTTTTTAAATTAAGTAATTTGCTGGGAGACATCGTTAGATATAGGCCACTCTTACACTAAACCTGGAGTCATTTAAGCTTATTAATCAAATAATACTTACCGATTTTCGGTAATTTCATAGAAGACGGGCACCTGGTTGGATGTACTAAGTATTACCAATCTTTTTACTTTAGAGTTAAATGTTAGTGATTTTTAGTGACTTTTATATGTTAGTTCTAGGTTTTTATACGAGGTGTCGCATTGATGATGTTTCAATTTGATTGGTTATAGTTGTCATTTGTTCTAGAATTTTCGTTAATTTTGAATGGGTAATGACGTTGTTAATTGTTCTTGGTTGTTTGAAGTGAGTGGTGTTATACTGTTTTGCTGGCTAAAGCTATTGGAAGTTTGTCATTTAATGATTTTCCTTCGATTTGATTGGTTATAGTTGTCATCATGTGTTCTAGAATTTTCGTTAATTTTGAATGGATAATGACGTCAGTAAGTTGTTCTTGGTTGTTTGACGTGAGTGGTGTTATATTGTGTCTGATGGGTAAACCTATTGAAAGTTTGTCATTTTATGATATTTGTGAAAGATGTGTGAACATAGAACAGAGCATTAAATTTTATGTCGATTTTGGTTCAGTTCTTTCGCTGGTGAATAAAAATTGTATCGATTGTTGACGAGAAAACTGTTCCTGTGATTCCAAGGAATTGTTCATTGAATTCTCCGTACAAGTTAAGGTGTAATAAGAGTTCAAAGAGAATTTCATTTTGTGTAAATACATGGTTTAGTTATGTGAACTTGACTGTACGACAAAGTGGTGGTTTAGTTCTTTGTTGGCTGCATGCTTTAAGTTTAGATTGCCTTGAAGCCTGTGTCATAATGCAAGTGAAGTGGTTGTCTTTGAAGACGTCAATGAGGATTGAATTTTGTTTGATTAGGTGATAAATTATTGTTTTGTTTTGTGTTTTAGTGATTTGTAGGGGTAAAGTGCGGACGAAAACTGCCAGAAAAGTACTACCAACTATGAAGTTCAAATGCCAGCAAACACCATAAAAATCAGAGGTGAAAAATTAAACATATTTTCATTTTTTGAAAGGCTTTTTCTTCCTTAAAAATATGAATATATGTTTGATTTTGTAATGTTTGGTGACATTTGAACTTCATAGTTGGCAGAACATTTTGGTAGTTTTCGTCAGCCATGTTGGATTTTGCCCGTCTTCTAGGAAATTACCCGATTTTCTTATATCTCACCTGTATGTAATTTATATTTTATACATATTTCATTGTTATTTTCCATCCGAAGATCATTAAGAACGCTGAATATTACTTAATATCTCCTTTCTTCAAATAGTGTTTATATGCCATGCTAATTTTAATTTGTTTTTTCATAAGTTAACAATGATGCACATTGGGAGCAACTTATAAGAAATTATTTTCATACACAATCCACGCTATATTCACGTTGTTTTGAAATTATTAATCGAAGATGGTTCGCTTATTGTTTATTACACACACATTTGTATGTAATTTCTATTCCATACGTTTTTTTCTATCCCAAGATCATTAAGAATGGTGAATAATATTCATGCTTGTTTTCTGTATTTCTTAAAATAATGTTATGTGGCATGTTAGTTTTTATTTGTCGTTATTTACGTAAAAATGATGCGCTAAAACTAAAAAAAAAATAATAATTTCATACTCACTCCACATCCTATATATTCACATTTGTTTTTGAGTGATTTATTAAAGAATGTACCGGTATTTAAAAGACTAATAATTTAGAAACAGGTTACATAAATCATCCTTGTGCCAAAAGAGAATGCTCCCTGGACCAAATTGTCGTATTTTGCAGTGGTCGTCAGTACTCGCTGAAATGGGTAATAATATAATATAATTATGTTGTACGTAGCAAGATCGATTATTCAATTGATAGGATATTTTATGAAGTTGTCACGACTGAGATATCTATTGTCAATTGCTTTTATTTGTCAGAAGGCCTTGACTGACGGGTATATAAGGACTGGCGCTCTCAGCGGTGGAGGTCGGGGTTTGGGATGGCCCACAAGCAACAAGTTATACTAAATATGTTTAGGATTGGTGTAAAACTGGCCTATGTCTCTCACCCGAAATGGCGTGCCTGTGTTTCACAATTACCCTTAAGAACTAATGCATCATTAGCTGGTTTTCTCTGGGATACTGCACCTCGTAACACTGCTCCATACTGTTTCATAAATCGTCAATAGAATACTGGAAGTTGGTTATAATTATGATTATCACCAACTACAAGTTTAATATGTCAGATTCATTCCAGATTACATCCAGCATAGTGAGTGATCTTTTTCTACAGTTATTTCCTTGAGAATAGATATGAGCAATTCTTTGTAATATAGCAAGTAGTAGTTCCAAAATTTGCATCAGTTTTACAAAACTTTTGTCAGCCTCTATTTCCAATTAGCACAACCTCGGTTTTCACACAGCATATTCGACCCACCTCTGTGAAATTACTTTATTATTATTATTATTATTATTATTATTATTATTATTATTATTATTATTATTATAAGAAGTGTAAAGAGAAAGTAGTGTGATGCTATAAAAATTATTTTAGATTTTCACAAAAATACAAGTTTTCGGTGTCAGATTTTGAAAAGGTGGTTCTGGTTATGACATTTGTCTGTGTACAGAGATTTCTCAGGAACTAATAGTCTTTAATTTGTTCATATTCAGTATCTGCGTCAATTCAGTCTGGAATTCGCATTAAAATACAATAAAATAATTTTTAATTAATAAATTAACGGATCTCTGAGGGAAATGTGCTCAATATTCAGACGATTTTATTGGTAATTTTTTTATTACACAGAATAAATCGACTAATGAAATGAAGTTCATTCAAGAGAAATATTAACTTCTAATAGTAATTAGTGTATACAGTGTTCTACTTTTCATGGTGAATTCAGCTTACGATTTTAGTCCCTAATTTAATAAAATTGGTCTTGTAAACCAAAAATAAGAGAAATTCTAGAGAAAAAATACGGCAAGATGAATAAACAAGTAGGCTAGCATTTACAAATTTGGACAAATATTTTCTAAGAACGATTTTCACTAGTCTTAGCTTGTTTCTCTGATAATTCACTGATGCATAACTAAATATTACAGAAGTTCGGTTTCTTTATAAACCATTACTAAAACTTAATAAAGAATGACACATGAAAATTAAATACAAATCGAAATATTTACTTTTTAAACTTTATTACTCACAATATTACAATAAACAATATTGGAAAAACAGTTCATAAAAGTTCATCATGTATACATTGCTTATAAAGACAATAGCACCAAAATTACCTTTGCACTGTATCTAAAAAAAGAAAGAAATCCAGTACGCCACCAAAATATTATTGGTAGCAAAAGTACTCGCTACTTCTATCCTAGGCAAAATGATTGTTTCAATATAGATATTACAAAGCTCCCAATACACACTATTATCTAAACCCACGTCTACGAAATGCTCGTATATTGTTTAAAAAAATTGTACAAAATTTAACAAGGACTCTTGCATAAAACTAATTGTTTAAAATGAGTACAAAATATTACCTATATAAAAATAGGCATTAGATTCATATGCTGATTGTAATGTGGCATCATTATAAACCATTCCCATTTACTTTTTAACATGGAACGTGTAAGGTAAAATGTCAGTTTCCATTAGCAGGAGTGTGCTGATGCAACCTGCAACATACTGATGTCGAATAGCATTACTAATGGCTTGAGCAGCCACGTTCCACGAATCCCTACCATCTTCTTGGAACAGAATATCAGAAAACTGTTCCAAAGTATTTTCTTTAGAGTTCTGTATTTCTTAAACGACGAATATACAAGATTAGATATATTTAGCAAGGGAGGCCTAATATTCGAGATTAATTTTTGAATTGTGTATAAAGAATTTAATTTTATCGAAATTAAATTTAAGAAAAAGAGGAATAAGAAAGAAATTCTTGGAATAAAACAAATTATCGCATCTTATAAATTGGACAAGACTATTTTGGGAAAATAAATTATATGACTTCACAGTGGCATGAATCAATACCTATAGTAACATCAGTTTACAAAATAGATTGATACCACCACTTCTAAATAATGAGAGAAGGAAGGGAGGTCCCAATTCAAAATCTTGCATCTGAAATTACGAATCTCAATAATTAGGTAAAGTTTCAAAAACTTCAACAACGAAAATATTTCACAAAAGCAATATATAACTTCTCTGAATGGATTACAGATCTACAGTACTTGATTAATACAATTTAAACAAGTTTTTTAACTACAGATCTATTAACTAATGATTCCATGAGTAGCAGATATATTCGATGATCAATGTATAATAGTTAGTCACACTTATAATCCACTTGAAGAACTTCAATATAATATTAAAGTATAACATAAAAAATAGCACAATTATAATTTTAAGTTCACATAGGTTTCCTTTACTGTTAATTCATTTAGAATGTCAACATCTTTAATTTACACGTGTGCGATAGAAATTACAACTACAACATTTCTCTAATAAAATTTTTCACAGACTGTTACAATAAAAAATAAACAACCTCTAATTAAACAAATTTAAGACAACAAATGCAAAAGCAAAATACTACTAAGTACATTCTTCAAAATATACAGAATATAAAAATGTATCAAACAATAAGAAAGATACTTTGAAAGATGATACGAAAGGTAAATATTCCTTTTAATTATGTGAATTATCTTATTGTGTCCTCCTTTTGGAAGGTCGATTCCAAATATGCTTCCATTCGTCTCTGTCTTCCAAAACTTTTTTCCTGTTTATTTCATCCCACTTGTACCCCCGTCCTTGTAAGTTCTTCTGAATTTGATCTATCCAACTTTCGCGTGGTCTTCCCATTGGTCGTGTTCCTTTCACTTTTAAATTTAATATTCTTCGGCAGCCTTTCCCTTTCCATTCTGTTAAGGTGCACAAACCATTGTAATCTCTTACTTTCTAATTCTTAATTACTATGTGAATATAATAACAATTGTTACCGTACTAATTAGAACTCCAGTTACAAGATTTTTCAACAATTCCACTTATTAGGCCTACATTCTAAAATTCACTAGGCAACAAAATTTGAATATTAGTGACGTTTTTATATAACTTAATCAGTGTGAGAAATAATCCAGCACAGAGAGAGGGAGGGGAGGGGGGAGAGGGAGGGGAGGGGGAGAGGGAGCTATATATGTATTCTATATGTAATAATTCATTGCATACATTCGCAAATATCAGGAAAATAGACGCATATATGGTCGAGGTATACATAGCTACTTTCACATGCGTTTTTATTCAGAAGTTCTGAAAGTAAAACAACTACAAACAAGCCTGCTTTCTCATCAGATAGTCTTGCATAAAGTATATGGTGTAAAATTAATATACCATAAAATAACTTGGCTTTTTTATATAGGGGAGACTGTTGTACCTTTAAACACTTTCATATTTTATTTTCTTTCAATTTTGGGAAATGATATTTTTTAAATTAAAAATACTTTAAATAATTATTGAAGATTCCTTTACAACTTCGTGTATATATTTTCCTGTTTTACACATTTATTAAGGATGGAAAAAATAAAATGTAATATGTTCAAAGGTACAACAGGCTCATGTACCTTAGAACATACCCTCTTGTAAGTTGGAACACATGGTATATAGGTGGGAATATAGCTGTAAAAACTGACAATCATATTTAAAATGTATTTGCAATCATAAACCATAGCAGGCTTCTCTGATTGAGATTTTATTTCCTGGGAGAACAATAATTGCTTCAACAGCTTTCTTCAAGGCATCCGGATCAATTGGGGGCCTCTTATCTCCAGACTTACTTAGTGACATGATCTTAATATAAAAGAAAGACAAAAACCAATAGTAACGTGAACTTTGGAACATGTTCCATGGTACAAGATGTTCAGTGTTCAAAGGTACAAGAGGGTGCACGTTTAAACAAATATGGCTACCAAAACTAGAGATTCGAATAAATCACGGAAATTAAAATATGTTATTACTCACCAGATGATACGGAACACATTGTACTTAATGGATGGTAATAAATACAATCGGGTTTTATGTTAGATAATATATATGATTGAACGAAATGTTTACTTTTGGTACCGAAAAAGATTCTTTCGTTCACAGAATTCACATTTTGCAATAAATCAAACCAAAACTACGACCAGATCTACTTAGTGGCTTTCCCTACAATCTACTTCAGTTTGAGACGTCTAGGTAGTAGCAAAAAAATAAAAAACAAAAAATGTTCAAAGGTACATTATGCTAAAGATACAACAGTCTCCCCTACCATACAGCTACAACAGAACTTTAGCAAGTGAGATATTTAACCTAACTTAGAACAGATAGCATAGACATTTCAAATGGAGATATCAGTACAAAGTTAGGACTTTCTTAGAAAACATGAAATCAGAAGTGGAATGTGTGTTAGCACAATTCAGGAAGGAGTGAATTCCTTTAATTACTGTCTGTAACACTGAATGTTACATCTGACTGAAACTGTCAACTTCTGTGTATAAATCCACGACTGAACATGTACAGAATGTTAGCAATATTATTGACACGTAACACCGAACTCAAAGAATAACAAGCCCCATGGCCTAAAATATGGAATGGTAATGAACCAGTACTGAAAAATAACCAATCAGATGTATTGAGATGTGAGAATAATTTCTATATATGTTACGCTTACATAAAGAGTTAAAATGGGAAAATTTACCTTTCGTATCATCCTCTATCACATCAGAATATCCTGCGGTCCAACAGAATGCTGTCTGCATCCTTTTAATTCCACACTATTTTCATAAATCTTGTAACTATTGCATGTATGTGCATATTTGATAAGGTATTTTAATAAAGTATGCATACAAACAAAACTATTAAAATATATATATATATCAATATCACTCTGTTTAGGCCAAGAAACTTATTTGAGAATATAGTTAATTATAATAACCATTTTCTAGTGTTGATACGAAATACTTGCAGTATATTACCTAGTTTTTCTTATTAACATTAGAAAATCATTATTATAATGAACTATATTCTCAAGCGTGCAACTTAATTATCCTATCACTGCATTACCACTCTGTGAAATTTTAGGCCAAGCAATATTTTTCTCCTGCTTTATTTTATACAAGAGCTTCAAAAAACAATTTCAAATTTATGACTCACAACAATAGTAAAAAAAAAAAAAAAAAAAAGAATCGTGTGTAATACTGAGCACAATTAAAAGTAACATGCTCACACTGTGACCATTTATTGTGCAGTAATAGTTAATTGTTAAACGTAATTAATTTCCAAAACAGCTGTTTAATCTCTCGCTGTGAAGGAAGAATTGCTTCATTTGACCGAAACTGCTGTTAATCCATTTGACAGGCAAGTGAATAAGTTCACCATTTAGGAAGCAAAATACCATTTTAAGTCAGTGGCGGTTTCTCGGGGGAGGGAAGGGAGGAACGTCCTCCTCACATTTTCCTCTTTTGAAAGTAAATACCAAATAAAATATGTACCTTGAAATTCGAGGAAGATTCGATAATTTTTAAGTTCACAGCTATAAGAAAACCTCGGTTGATCGAGTTTTAAACGACGCGCAGTTAACACAAATAGACAACAGCGCACTAGCGGCCAGAGAAAGAAGCAAACTACATCATTTTTAACATAAAAAATTAATTGGCCACCGGCAGCTTTGAACAATAATGATAGTACGACTTTACAAGAACTGACATTCTTCAAAAGTATGTGATACTGAACTTGTAAAATGTACATGTAGCAACACAGACCACGTGGGTGGGTGCAGTATTCTCGCTTTCTTCAGATTATTTCCCATTCCCATTTCCATAAAACGGTTCCGGTTACGAGTTAGTAGCTAGTCTCTTCCAACACGTGTGATGCTGTAGTGTGCTCGAAAAATGCTACGAGGTTGTGAATTTCCTTGTAATTGTTAATTTGTGCAATTATTCAGCAATGAATGGAAGTGAAAACATAATATATTTTGGACAATTTAGGAAACTCAGTTTACAAGAACAGATTATTGCTATACAGAAGGGAAGGCCAACCCCAACACTACCTGGCCTTACATGTATGCATGTAGGCTAATTTGTAGCATGTTTCATTCAAGAAGGTGTCATTTAGTGCTGTTAATTTCTTTCCTTCTCTTAAGAAATATGCAGGAGCCGCCACTGTTTTAAGTCTTTTCATTTAATGTACGTATATTAACATTTTGTCACTTGGCTCACCACCTCATCAGTAGACGAACTACAACTTATTTTTTTGCTGAATGAAATAAACAAAGTCTATAAACATTAACGAGTGTTCATTTCAAAGGCAAGCAAGTCTCGATATTGAAACATATTTATGCGATATATTATGCTAGCTCGTCCTCCAGTCTCTAATACAGCTGCACATGTACAACTCTCCTAAATTACAAGGTAATGTTGGAAATTGTTTTACATGTACATTGCACGCAATATTTTCAATAGACGACAGAAAAATTGTAATAAATGTGTTATGAATTTCAATGTGGTCAATCTCAACTTCCCCAATTTTCGATAATTTTGCTTACAATCGATTCCCAGGTAAACGATATATGGTAACCTCAAAGCATTCACAAAAGTAGTAAAGTTATTACGAAAATTTTCTCTCGGGCTCAAAAATAACCAATGAAGACAAATGTTTTAAAACAAGTCTAGTTTTAATTAGTCAATATGAAAAACAAGTTTCGACTTAGAGAAAGATAGAAAAATTCTAGTAATAGTAATGTTTTAGAGGAAATGGTAATTCTTATTTTTACATAGGCCTATATGGAAGTGAATGGTAATGAGATAAAGGAGTAAAAACAGACTGCAGATAGTGTGGATGACAAGCTAGGGTTATATGGAGATGACACAAATTGAATGAGTTGCGAAAGAAACCAATTAGTAACATATTAATTACAAATCCAAAGGACGAAGAGATTGAGTTGAAAGATATTAGGTTTTTTGTTAAACCTTTGAAGTGAAAAAATTGAATCCCCCTGATGTTGAGTGTCCTAACTTTATTTGATTCCTACTACCGTCTGAAAAATAAATGAGACAATAATCAGTCTCAATAAATCATTTTTAAATGGCTTCATCCCTTCATTTTTAGTTGACAACGGAAGAGTAGATACACTTCAATCTTGAAGTAAAATTAATAAACTGTAAATTACAGTTACTTCTACGAATGTTTTGCGAATTACACTGTTATACTGTTCACAAAATATTTTATTAGGTTCATTTTATTTTATTTTTTTCAGCAATAAAATTGTCACTATATGAAAATAATAGTATTAGCGAATTACTTCTCAAATCAGGCGTTATGCACTATCTATACTGCGGACATAGAGGAAATGTGTGTACTGTTCAGATACAGTCAACCGGGTATACTTTACTCAAGGGGGGTAACTTTACACATTTCTAGAAAAATGTTTAGAAGGCAGCACATTACAGACAATGTGTAGCAACTCCGTGGAACTGATTCTATATAATAACAGCACATATGTGTGGTAGACTGAAGTGTGTGCCATTATTAAAGCTGTTATACACCATTAGAAATGTGTAAAGTTACCCCCCTTGTGTAAAGTATACCCGGTCGACGGTAGTAGTGTCCTGTAGCACAAAGGCGAAAAAACTCACCCTGGTGCTGATTACACAGTTCGGAATCCCGCTGCCCCCCCCCCCAAATAGAGAGAGAGAGAGAGAGAAATATAACCTAATCAAGATGGCAGATTGCCAGAGTGGAATGCTTGAAGTTGTCTAGGAAAAGCTCGAAAGAGTGATTGTGCATGTAATCCTGAGTTATGTTGACCAATTCATTGTGTAGCATATACATGTTCCTTTCAGTAAATACCGGTACTGTGGTATGTACTGCAAGTTCTGCTGTAAAATACTATTTTTCGCGTCTTTTAAGTAGGCCTATAATTAATATCAGTGTAGTGTTTTTGTATAAAATGTACATAGACGTTAATGAAGAAACTGTAACTTACTGTATCATAAAGTCCTCGGCTGATACCAGAAACAGATTAATTTGTTCTTTGTATGTAAAAGTAAGACTGCTGTTAACCTGTGCTGCAAGGCAACAATTACGAGGATTTAAAAAATGCGCTGTTGGGAAAACTGAACAGAATTGTAAACTTTCAGTGTATTCTGAATCTCACCGGTCCGGTGGCATCAATGACGTCACGTTGCAGTGAAATAAGGAACAAAACTGCTGGAAGGATCGATGGCTGTCATGGCGACTGTGTAAGTTGTTGTCTGTGCTACGCTAGCAAAATTTTGCGAAATTTCCGTACTGCCATCTCGTTCAAAGAAAAGAGATCATAAACAATTTATTTCTTGAACTGGTAGTAATAACTGGTCCGTTGACATGTTCGCTCATAAGCCATTAACATATTGTTTTTACGTTGTGCTCATTACAAACAATACAGCAGAACACACCGCCATGACACAACAGTGCACGATGTCATTCGTCTGCTAATTCCCGCCCTATACAAGAACCAATCAGATTCACTGATGGCGGGTGATTGAGACTGCCACCACCTCTGCAAGCTGATGGCACCGGTGGAGCATCAATGACGTCATCGGTGGAATTCGGAACACCGTGATGCCATCGGATTGCTCACCGGTGAGATTCGGAATACGCTCTTTGCCTTTTGCGTTGTTATTATTATGTGGGGCTGTACATTGGAGTTAGAACTGGAGAGAAACATTACAAACGTAATGGTAAAATTAGAAATTAATTAAAAATTACAGAAATGAACACAAAAATAAACTATTGCAGAAAGAAATTCTTAAATAATTCAGAGACAAAGCTTGATTACAGGATTTAAAAACTGCTTCATAACTACACTCCCCCACTTCAAGTCCAAGAAAAATGGGGAACAAGATTTTAAGAAAGGAAAATAATACAATTTTAATTTTACAATTTATAATTTTGAAACAAAATTTTCCTGAAAAGAATCAGAAACCACTTGTAATCTAAGCAGATCAACATATTGTATCCGTGATGTTCATGAATGAAAAATTAATTTTACTAGAAAGATTATTTTAGGAGAGAGAAAACATTTCACGTACTGTAGAAAAACTTAGATTTAACGTGATTACTGCACCACTTCTTACAATATAGCATTATGTTTACATGCATGTATGCCTCGCTTTGAGAATCATTTAGGTTTGAATTTTTTTTTAATTATGAACTTACTTCTGTTAAAAACGTTCCTTCTTGTAAGAAATTTCACACATTACACATTTTACAGATTGTTTAGAATGCAATATGAATTTTCAGTTCTCTTCATGGATATTTTCTTTCCCTTGAAAGCATGTGGATTAGGAATGTAAACCTCATTAATCCAACACCATTGCTCTTGATACTATGAGAAAACAATCTTTTTTTTAAACACTTCTGGCATCTTCACTATGGTTTAGTAAACTGTTTTGGGCACAGTTGAAAAAAACCTCTTGTTAAAAGAAAGGAAGGAAGGAAAAAAGAAAACAAGATCTCCGACATTCTGGAAGACTAATTGAAAATCGATAATTCAGATCTCACAGGAACCTTGGATGCACTTATCCACAAAACTTCCATTCGATCCCTAGATTTCTATCTCTACTAGTGAATGGAAGGAAAAAAGCAGTAATAATCAACTTAACTTGTGATAACTTTGCAGTAATACACATGTTCAATATATTACTTGATATTTGAATTAATGAGATGCATTATGTATAAAATGATACCTAGACAAGTATCAAAACTGTAGGTCTAATCTTCTGAGATACATGTGGACGTGGAATATTCCTCGTAGCTCAGCACATGTGCAAACAGAAGATCCTGGTTGTATTTACTGATTTCAGATCCATCAATGAGAACTAGACCACCGGTCACGAGCTACTTAATCAACCAGTGCCAACAAAACCTTCTTGTAGTCGCCAGATGTGTCACCCTGAAATGCAAAATAAAAATATGTGAGAAAATAAAATATACTTGCTTATTTAGTCGATCCTCTTCTACCACCTGATGTACAGGTTTTACAAAGAGCCCTTCCATCCAGTGGCGGTTCCTCGGGGGAGGGAAGGGAGGAACGTCCTCCTCACATTTTTCTTCTTTTGAAAGTAAATACCAAATAAAATATGTGCCTTGAAATTCAAGGAAGATTCGATAATTTTTAAGTTCTCAGCTATAAGAAAACCTCGGTTGATCGAGTTTTAAACGACGCACACTCATGTGCTGCTAGAAAACTGTGAGAAGGATGCGAGATTGATTGTGTGGAGGAAAGCCAATCCATTCCTCCTTTACTGCAGTTAACACACATAGACAACAGCGTGCTAGCGGCCAGAGAAAGAAGCAGAGTTTTAAAGGAAGTAAATGAACGGATAGGGAGGAGATCCTCCTCTGAATCAGCGCATGGGCGGGAAATAGAAACCAACTGGTCTTGCAGCAAGCTCGCTACCGCTGCCATCTAACGATGCTGCATTCAACCAGACTATAACACATTTAAGAGACACAATAAAAACAGTTTTAACACAACGCTACGAAAGACACCATATAAACTTTTTAAAAATTATAAATCAAAATATATTATTCATTGCACTTTATATAAGCTACTGTTCATGGTTTGAAACTTTCGAGGATATCTGAAAGTTGAAGTTGGATTTATATAAAACAAAGAGGAAGTAGTTCTACGTTAGTATATCAGATCTTTTTGGCCCCTGAAATTAACTTCCATTCATTGTCTACTAGACAGGAGTTGTCAATTTTGTACAAATAGGCCTATATTTGAAATTGAAAGTACTCCAAACTATATTATTTTTAACATAAAAAAATTAATCGGCCACCAGCAGCTTTGAACAATAATGGTAGTATGACTTTACAAGAACTGACATTCTTCAAAATCATGTGATACTGAACTTGTAAAATGTACACGTGGCAACAAAGACCACGTGGGTGGGTGTAGTGTTCTCGGTTTCCTAACAGATTATTTCTCATTCCCATTTGTGTAAAACGGTTCCGGTTACGTGTTAGTAGCTGGTCTCTTCCAACACGTGTGATGCTGTAGTGTGCGTGAAAAATGCTGCGAGGTTGTGAATTTCCTTGTAATTGTTAATTTGTGCAATTATTCAACAATGAATGGAAGTGAAAACATATTATATTTTGGAAAATTTAGGAAACTCAGTTTACAAAAACAGAAAATTGCTATACAGAAGGGAAGGCCAACCCTAACACTACCTGGTGTTACTTGTATGCATGTAGGCTAATTTGTAGCATGTTTCTCTCAAGAAGGTGTCATTTTGCGCTGTTAACTTCTTTCCTCCTCTTAAGAAATATGCAGGAGCCGCCACTGCTTCCATCTCTCACGGTCCAGAGCAATGGACCTTGCCTCTTTCCATTCAATCCCTCTCATGCATGGTATCTTGGATTCCTTGTTCCCAGGTCTGTCTCGGTCTTCCTTTAGGTCTTTTACCCTCCATTCTAACTTGCCACGCAATTTTTGGGTATCTATCATTGTTCATTCTAGCCAAATATCCAAACCACCTTAATTGTGATAATTTTATTTGTTCTACGAGAGGATCAATTCCTAGACCTAGCCTTATTGTTTGGTTCCGTATTCTATCTCTTCTAGTTTTATAAATTTATATTTGTTGAGACTTGTATACTGAAATGTACAAGCATGGACATACAAACATCAAAATTAGAATTTAGGAAATATCACTAGGTGAAAATTTTCTTTTGAAAATGTAGTCCATAACTCTAATATTTCAGTGTTGCATGAAATAACTAATATCAATGCAGTGATCTTTACATTTTGTTTATATTTCTCCAGTTCAATAAAGCTATGAAGTGTTTGACATTATTTTCAATAAGAAGGAAGTAACATGCTGAAGAAAGTAATTTTCAATCAATCTTCCTAATGTATCCAGCTATTTTCTGACAACATAAAGTCCACTATAGTCCACTGTAGTCTATTCAGTTGTTGTTTTTCATGAGAAATGAGGGGTATTTTGATCGGTATTCATTATAGATGCCTGTTGCTAGTAGTCAGAGTTGCAGTGTAGTCAATATATACTGCAGGGCTGTGTCTGGTACTGCAACTGGTACTGATGATTTTAATTTACTTCTTTTGTGGTTTATGGATGGACAGTATAGAAGAATGTGTTCCAGATCTTCATCATGATTATTACGCCACAGACAAGTAGGATTATCAGAAATGTGAAATCGGTGTAGGTACAATTGAGTGACAATGTGACCTGTTCTGGCTCTTGTTAAAAATGTCTGAACATGTCTGGGCAAGTTTTTGTACATTTCCAGGTCATTTGGTTTCTTTTGTACAGACTGTAAAATTTTTCCTTTGTCAGAAGAGAGCCAATTGTTGATCCATAGGTTTGTAAAATGAGACTTTACTGAAGCAAAAGCATTGGATAGAGATATCACTTGAAGAGGTCTTGGTTGCAAATATGTTGCCTGTTTTGCAATATTATCGACTTTCTCGTTTCCAGGTATACCAAAATGACTAGGTATCCATTGAAATGTTATTTCCTTTTGGAGTTCTTTTAGTTTACTTAGTTGTTTCTGAATTGGAATAATTCTATGTACATATAGGTAATTTTAACAATCAGAAATAATGGGGACGATAGAGCATAATATAAAGGATAAGACACGACCTGAAACCTGAAACTATGACGGATATAAAGTTTACACTTCAAATATGATAAACGTATTATCATCACCACTGCCACCAGTATTGTGTCACTGCTGTCATCGCCCCCCCCCCACTATCATTGTCAATTTCACTACCATTACTACAATCACCTTTAACATCACCACTATCACCAGTACTTATCATATCTTCTTTGCCGCCACCACCACCACCACCACCACCACCACCAATTTGAATTATTTTGACTTCATGTTGCGTATGTTGTGAGGATTCTGGGCAAACCAGTCTTTCCATGGGTCCGCTATTAATTATAATTATAATTAGGGACACCATAAAACGGTGAATAAAATACACCAAAGTCGGTAAATAAAATTAATGTAATTCATGTGAAAAAAAAACCTTAAATAATTGATTAAATGGCGATCTTACTCGTGTTAATTGTGTAAGCATGTGCGGCTTACAGCTGTTTCGGTGCTTCTTCACACCATCCTCAGAGCCTACTAGATCTCAGCGTCATCTCGAACTTCGCTGCCTGTTGTGTGGGTGCGTTTAATTGTTGAAAAGTATTGAAATGTGGTGTCAAATAGTGTGTGTGTTCTGAAATTGATCTGTGTGTTGAGAATTTGATCAGGGTGTGTTTTAGTGTGTCTGTATATGGAGTTATTGTTATGGAGTAGTGTACGAAAGATTCAACATGGAAAAACCCTTATTTTTAAGTATGTAAATCGTGAAAAAAGTGTGTATTTAAACATATAAATCGTGAAGAAAAAGTTTGAATTTAAACATCCTGAAAATCACTATTGATAATTGCATAGAACTTCAGTAATTTGGTTTTATCTTCAGCACGACACTGCTCCATTCAAACTTAGGTCAGAGAAAATTTCCCCTGGCAGGATACTCCAGTCTTGACCAATATCAATAAGGCCAGTTTCACTCTAGATGGAGAAAAGTGTCATCAGGTCTATGTTCATTTGCACACTATGCCAGGCTGCTTAGCTGCCGAATTATCAAAATACATTAATCATTAGTCTTATCTGCGTACTCTTGCTGAAAATGTGGTTAATATCTTTTACACATTTCTTCTTATTGTGTTAGTGTGTAACGAATCTAAGCATTTCACGTGCACAATAAACAGATTTTCATTTTTCACAGCTGAGCAGCCATGTTTTTCACAAAATAAAACATGAAAAACGAACCCATTAATTTCGTACTTATTTTGAATGTTTCATTGTCGAAAATAAAATAATGAAATTTCGTGACTGGTAATGAATGTACGAATCAGTGATGTTCGTAAAAAAATCGCGTTTAGCATAAAACATTGCCAATTTGGAAAAAAAAAGAGGAAAAAAAACTCGCGATCGTGAAACATGTCTACAGAACGAAACTCATTCATATCTATAAAAAAATGTTTAACTCTGACTTAATTAGCACAAATTTGTAAAAAAAAAAAATCATTCGCGAAAATCAGGTGTCCCCAATTAAAATTCGTCTTTTTCTGTAGCAGAAAGAGGATCTGGAACATTCGTCACACATTAGTGACTGGTCATCACCCTTACTCATCACACATTAGTGACTGGTCATCACCCTTACTCATCACACATTAGTGACTGGTCATCACCCTTACTCGTCACATATTAGTGACTGGTCATCACCCTTACTCATCACACATTAGTGACTGGTCATCACCCTTACTCGTCACATATTAGTGACTGGTCATCACCCTTACTCATCACACATTAACTGACTGGTCATCACCCTTACTCGTCACATATTAGTGACTGGTCATCACCCTTACTCATCACACATTAACTGACTGGTCATCACCCTTACTCGTCACATATTAGTGACTGGTCATCACCCTTACTCGTCACATATTAGTGACTGGTCATCACCCTCACTCATCACACATTAACTGACTGGTCATCACCCTTACTCGTCACATATTAGTGACTGGTCATCACCCTTACTCATCACACATTAACTGACTGGTCATCACCCTTACTCGTCACATATTAGTGACTGGCACCCTTACTCGTCACATATTAGTGACTGGTCATCACCCTTACTCATCACACATTAAGTGACTGGTCATCACCTTTACTCGTCACACATTAATGACTGGTCATCACATATTAATGACAATTCACAATAAAAAATACTAATCATACACACAGAAAAGAGAAAACCTATCGAACCCTCCAAGGAAAGAAAGCATCAAAATCTACATGTATTAATTTTAAATAATATTTAAAGTCTTTGTAACTTACAGATATGAAGCTTTCAAGAGGCTTCCCATACATTTCTTCAAAGGCTTTCTTGATATCACCCAAGTCAATTTCTGAACGTGACACTATAATCCGAATTAGTGTCTTGTCTTTGGTACCCATACCTGCCATGCTGTCATGGAGACGCTCCGCAAAGAATCCAACTTTGCTCTTCACACATTTAACTGCAGAAAAGAACAAATGTTCAATAATAATTAATAATGTATTGCTTTATGATTAAAATTTTGTAATATTTTAGGTATAAAAACTGAGTACCGGTAATATGATATTTATGAGTAAAAAGTAAAGTTGAATATGTAAATACTGTAAATCACTCATCATACATGAAGTCAAACAAGCATGATTGTTAGCAAGTAATTACGTGCTTGTCCTTCTTTCTTTATCAGTTCTGCATTGTATTTGATTTTTTGCCAGAATTAAACCTGTGGCCGGGAGGAAAAAGGTCTTAAGTAAAAATTTTATACTTTTCAGGAACGCAGTAGGAAGATTGAAATTTGTGTCAATTATAGAGTTCTTTTAATTAAGAGGTTTTTCCTGAATATTATTTGTTTATGTTTCTTCTAAAATAGATAATGTTGCTCATTTAACAATTTTCTTGATTATTTCCAAAAATAGCTGCACTTAAGCCCTTTCAAGACTAGAACCCAAACTGAATAGAAGGGACTATGTAAACATAAGATCTTTTTCATGTCAAAATAAATGAGAAATGTAAATTATTAGGAATGCAAAATGGGTCTGAAATAATTATAGGACTGTTTACCCTGGTGCTTAAAGTTTTAAAAGGAAAGGGCATCAGTATGTGATAAAATGGCTAAAATACAAGTTAGACCTTTTTAATACGGAAGCATGGAAAGTAAACATGTGATGTTTGTAAGGAATAAAGTATTAAATATTCTTAAGTCCTTTATTCTGTGTGTGCTCGATTCAAAAAGTACTTAGGACATTTGGTAACGCTCTATAAATTCAGTCAGGAGTCTTATTTGACTTTAATCGTTTTACCAGATTGTAGAGAATTGTTTCTGCTTTCAGAATATATAAAAATCTCATTTTCACAAAAAATTGACTTAAGACCTTTTCCTGAAAACTGTCACTGATATTTATTTGTAGTATGCAAACCCAGTAAAATTTCATTTTTGTACAAATAAACAAATCGTAAATATGGAATATAATCCTTGTGTTAAGAAAGGATAGATTCGAATGGAAATTGAAATACACTCCTCTTTTAAAAATGGTTGCTACAATCCATTTTCCACAGTATTAATATTAGTTGGTGCGTACACATACAACTCCTTACTTTCTCTTGCTTATGTTACTGTAGCAAACATTTTACCTTTTATTAGAGTCATACACCGAGTCAGTAAATTGCAAGTTACCGATAGCAAGTAGTCCTTTCTCGATGCTTCCTGAAAACTCCTTTTTAATTGCTACTTCAATGTCATGACCGCTCTGTTGCTCATATTCCAGAAATGTCTGTCGAAGTTGCTGGTAGCTGCGTGTAACCAGCACGGCATTGAAGGAAGATTCATCTGTGCCCCATTGCTTTTCTCCTGAAATCCAATTTGTATCAAATAAAAACTTCAGGGATTGCTAAAACGAAGAATATGTAGGTCTACATAAAGAGAAAAGAAATCCCTTTGTCACGAATTAAAATAAATTTGTGTATTTACATAAACGAGAAGAATTTACAGCAAGTTAAGAGTTACATGATAATTAATAACAATTATTGGTCTACATAACTGACTCCATATGAAACAGTCAAGTAGGCCTACTCGTCATTAGAAAGAAATATAATTTGATTTAACTCTTGAATTTTATGTCATGATCTCTATATTCATAAACTGGTCTTATATATGTTATAATAGTATATATTATATAAATTAGTAGATTGAGCTGAAATTTTAACATACTTGAAAACCTCATTTCGTGAAATAAAACCTATTTGAACAAACTAACATATGCGTGCTCTTGTTAACACCACAGTCTACTATATACAGTCACGAAGCTTGAGTTTTGAGGGTGCTAGAAACAATAGACTGTGACGGTACTATTTTGCATTGCCTGTAATGAGGCAATATTAGCGATCCTAGTGGTGAGCAACTACCTAATGTTTGCATATTAACTACGTATTGAGCTTCGCAACTGTATATACTAGACTGTGTTAACACCTTGAGAAAGTAAAGTAAATTACTTCTATTTCTGCTATAGTGTGACAAAATACATAGATTACCAGATTGGGGATCTGGAACCATGTTGAATGATATATTTATTGCTCAAAAGCGTATTGTCAGATGCATAGCGGGCGTTGACAGTAGGATCTCTTGTAGGGAACATTTTTTGCAATATAATATTCTTACTTTTTATGGTTTATATATTTTTAATGTTTTACAACTAATTTATAAAAATCTGTCTGATTTTCACCAAAATTGTGACTTCCATACCTACAATACTCGTAACAAAAATAGTTTAACTATTCCAGCACACCATCTTACAAACACTAGTAGAACCTATATGGTCTTTGGTATCAAAATCTACAATAGTTTGCCTGATGACATCAGATATACAAAAAATGTTCTCAAATTTAGGAATTATATTAAAACGAAATTAATAAAAGTATGTCCCTACAATCTTGAGGATGCACGCATGGGCCCTCGAAATGAATAATGTTTTTTATATTTGACTTATTGACCAGCCTCATGATCTAGTGGTCAGAGCTTCTGGCTATAGTTCATGAGGTCCCGGGTTCGATTCCTGGTTAGAGCACAGGAATTTTTCCTTAAAGGGGATTATTCCTGTGTTCGTCCATGGTCTGGAATTTAGGTTAAGTTTAGATTTAAGACCTCTCCTGGCACCACATAATCATAATCATCCTATCACATCATCGGGGTAATGTAACTCCGCCTTCCAGGCGCCCCAACCTCAGAAGTGGGTTACAACTAAGCCACAGCCAGGAGAGAAGACCAGAAATGTCGAAAAGACAACCTGGTGGCATTGGATTAAAATATTTGACTTATTTTAAATTAAATTGTAATTGTATAAATTTGACCATGTCTATGCATATATTATGCCTTCGACAATAAAGTTCTATCATTCTATCTATCATACCAAATAATACAGTAATACGTAATGGACCCAATTGTGTCGATAATTGTTACCGTACTTTAGTACCAATATGACATCATATAAAATTCATTCATGTATGAAGTCACTTTCATCCCAGGAAGCTTAAAGAAAGTTTATCAAAGAATCGAGATCTCGCAGTATATGTGTTCACTTGTGTATACCGTAGTAAAGCATTATGAGGAAGAAAGTAGCACATCAATAATAGCTTTCGGGGAGGAAGCATGTTATGCCAAAACATGTCAAGCATTTTTTTTTGCGATATGACCTTGTAACAATAATGTGGGTCAGTGGACACAAGCTGTTCTGAACGCAGCTTTATTAATGCTTAATGTGCTAAACTGGTGAGAGTGGAGCGATGTTTTGCGAGCTGACTCCGTATATTCGCAATGGAATTACCCGACATTCGTCTTACAGTTGGATAAAATCATGGGGAAAATCCAATCAGATAATCAGCCGAAACATCATTCTAACCAGCGCCCATGTGCAGGTCCTACAAAATATTTAACTCCAAAAGCAATAAAGAATTGAAATCTGCATGAAGGATTTACTTTCCACTAACCTGCATTTATTAATGCTTGTGCATCAGCTCTAGCAGCTGAAGGGTCCACTGTTTGAGTCTCATCTCTGTTAGCCTGTAAAAAGAATCACGACGTCTTAGATCATAAATATGTTTTCGGAATATATATGGTAAGACTTTCCTGTGTTAAATTTCAACGTACCTCATTTACATATTTCGACCTATTTATGGGTCATCTTCAGAACTGGTCGTTGTTGGTCTTGGCGCCACTTGTTCTGTTTCCTGTGAGGGTGTGTTCCTGTGGTATAGTGTAGAGTCAAAGAGTGTGTGTGTTTTGAAGTTGAGTTGTGTGTTGAGAATTTCGTTGGGGTATGTTTTTGTGTGTCTATATATTTCATATTGTTCTAGTGTGTTTAGTTTCTGGCTTTTTGGTTGGATGTGTAGCATTTCCATGTCTGTGTTGATGTCTCTGTGGGTGTGGTTAGCATTTGTGATGTGTTCTGCATATGTGGAGGTGTTTTGTAATTTTGTTATGGCTGTGATGTGTTCTTTGTAACGTGTTTAAAACGATCTGCCTGTCTGTCCTATGTAGAAGTTGTTGCAGGTGTTACACCCACAGAGACATCAACACAGACATGGAAATACTCCACATCCAACCAAAAAGCCAGAAACTAAACACACTAGAACAATATGAAATATACAGACACACGAAAACACACCCCAACGAAATTATCAACACACAACTCAACTTCAAAACACATACACTCTTTGACTCTACACTATACCACAGGAACACACCCCCACAGGAAACAGAACAATTGGCGCCAAGACCAACAACGACCAGTTCTGAAGATGACCCATAAATAGGTCGAAACATGTAAACGAGGTACGTTGAAATTTAACACAGGAAAGTCTTACCATACATATTCCGAAGTGATACAGTGTTAAAAGTTGTGTAATCAAGATGCAGAATATGTTGTTGAAGGCATGAGACTATGTTGTTCGGATTTTATATATTGTTCAATTACATAATATGCCCTTTACACCATCTGAAGACTTAGAGTTTTTGTATCCACATGGAGGTTATAACTCAAAGTCACCAATTTCTGACTTTCGCCCTTTTTACCACGCACCATTAGATATATAACGTTCTATATTAATGCTACATACATATTTTAGTAGTTTATATAGGTACAGATCATCCTATCACATCATCGGGGTAATGTAACTCCGCCTTCCAGGCACCCCAACATCAGAAGTGGGTTACAACTAAGCCACAGCCAGGAGAGAAGACCAGAAATGTCGAAAAGACAACCTGGTGGCATTGGATAAAAAAATATATTTATATATATTTATATATATATATATATATATATATATATATATATATATATATAGGTACAGAACCAGGAACAAATTTGGGCCACATGAATTTTTTCAAGTTCCAGTTATAACATACTGCTCACCCTCAGTAAGCACTGAGTTGGCTGTTTCTATATGACTACTCCTATATGATATGATTTATTGTCATCCAACCGTTTGAGCCTGTTGGCCGTTCACATTCCTGTATTCGGACCAGTACTCCCGTTCTTACATTATTTATAAATTTAGTGACCGATTCATGCACTTTTCTTCTTTATTCAACACTGTGTCTTTACATGAGCACTCATTTCTCCTCTATTTCGTACTTTAATCATCTGTCACTATCTATCATCCTAGTCTATCTTATTCTAATTCCCCCTACCCCTAAGATACTTCTATATCTTAACTGAAGTTCAAAGTTTAATAGGTATTCTCTAGTCAAAATGTTTTCATTTTGTTTATGTGTATGTAAAATTTTATCATCGTCTTACGTTAATTGAAGACACATATGTTATAATTATCTCTGTGGCCGGGAGGAAAAAGGTCTTAAGTAAAAATTTTATACTTTTCAGGAAAGCAGTAGAAAGATTGAAATTGGTGTCAATTATAAAGTTTTTTTTTTAATTAAGAGGTTTTTCCTGGATATTATTTGTTTATATTTCTTCTAAAATAGGTAATGTTGTTCATTTAACAATTTTCTTGATTATTTCCAAAAATAGCCGCACTTAAGCCCTTTTAACATTAGAAGCCAAACTGAGTAGAAGAGACTATTTAAACATAAGACCTTTTTCATGTCTACATAAATACTAATCAAAATAAGGATATCAAAAGCCTTTCGCACAACATCTACCGAAGCTCTGTGTATGCTGTCAGGAATAACTCCCATTACCATAAAAACTGAGGAGGCACTTAAGTTATATAACATAATGAAAGGAAGAGAAAACCAAACATACACCATAGACCGAGAAGTGGAAATCAGAAACTGGCCTCACCCAGCAGACGCTGTCAAGATTAACGAGGGATCAGAAGATAAGGACTACACCCTTCAAATATTCACGGATGGGAGTAAGAGTGAGTATGGAGTTGGAGCAGGTATCGCCATCTTCGTTGGAAATGAACTCACCAACCAATTAAAATTCAAGCTAAATTACAGATGTTCCAACAATCAAGCCGAGCAGGTAGCAATCATTAAAGCACTGGAAGCAATAGAAACAATTGACATCAGGGACAACAGACCACGTACAGCAGCAATTCTCACAGACAGCAGAATAACAATAGACTCCTTAAAGAACAATCACAACCACAAATATCTTATAGGAAGAAAGTCTTAATTTTGGAGAAAGTAAACTGGACGATAGAATTCTTATGGATCAAGGCCCACGTCGGAACATACGGTAATGAACTTGCGGATCGACTAGTGAAGGCAGCGGCACAAAACAAGGATGCAGCATTATGTTATGATAAAATTCCAAAAAGTATAATTCTAAGTGAAATAGAAGAAGAAGGAACACTAAAATGGCAAAAATAATGGGACGACACCACAAAGGCAGCAACAACAAAATCCTACTTTCCTAATGTAAAAGAGAGGCTTAAGATGGAATTAAATATTACAGCCATCTTCACGTCAATGGTGACAGGACACAGGATGACTAGAGCCTACCTCCATCGCTTCAAGTTACTGGAGAGTGCAACATGTCCGTGTAATAGTGGAAGTCAGACTATAGATCACTTGCTGTATGATTGCACAATATTAAGAAAACAAAGGGAAATTCTAAGAAACAGCATGTCGAAGACAGCAAGTTGGCCACCTAACAAATATCAGCTTATAAAATTTCATCTTCAACCATTCATTACCTTCATCAATTCAATAGATTTTGAACAATTGTAGGAATGCATTTATTGCTAGGTTACACATATTTATCATTCAACTTTTAAAAAATTACCAATTTGTTCCTTGCAATACATTCCAATCATGTATATATACTTCCTTTTCTTTTTATTTAGGTTAAGCCATATATATGTATTTGTATTAATTCTCTATCTTCCTTAGGTAAAATCAATGTATCCAAATGTATATTTATCGTAGGAAACGGAAAATCTAAAACATGTAGTATTACTCTGTAATGGAGCATGTTGTTAAAAAAAAAAAAAAAAAAGAAAAAAAAAAGTCTACATAAATGAGAAATAAATTATTAGGAACGCAAAATGGGTCTTAAACAATTATAGGACTGTTTACCCTGGTGCCTAAAGTTTTAAAAGGAAAGGGCATCAGTATGTGATAAAATGGCTAAAATACAAGTTAGACCTTTTTAATAGGGAAGCATGGAAAGTAAACATGTGATGGTTTGTAAGGAATAAAGTATTAAATATACTTAAGTCCTTTATTCTGTGTGTGCTGGATTCAAAAAGTACTTAGGACATTTGGTAACGCTCAATAAATCCAGTCAGAAGTCTTATTTCACTTTAGCCGTTTTACCAGATTGTTGTTGTTGTTGTGTTCTAATGCCAGGCGTTTGACAATAAAGTCATTTGACCTCTTGCACTCCAATATTTTTCAAAGATATTATCATGGTCAGCCACTGAAGCACAGATTTTGAGGTGTTCCGAATCCATTTCTTGGTTTGAGTTGCACAATGGGCAGTTAGGGACTGATATATTCCAATTCTATGCAGGTGTTTGGCCAAACAATCATGGCCTGTTGCCAATCTAAATGCAGCTACAGACGATTTTCGTGGTAAATCGGGAATTAACTGTGGATTATGATGCAGAGAGTTCCATTTTTTCCTTTGAGATTGTGTTATCAAATTTTGTTTGTTGAAGTCTAAGTATGTAGATTTAATAAATCTTTTCAGAGATCAATACGTAGATTTAGTAACAGGTCTGTAAGTAGCAGTGCTGCCCTTCTTTGCTAAAGCATCCTTTACCAGATTGTAGAGAATTGTTTCCACTTTCAGAATATATAAAAATCTCATTTTCACAAAAAATTGACTTAAGACCTTTTTCCTCCCGGGCACAGATCTTATTTCTGAAGAAAGGTTATTCCTTATTCTTGTTTATAAGAGAGTTATGTTTACTGAATTATTGAAATTTACTTAATTAGTTCTATCGATTTTTAAATTCATACTACATCAGTTAGCACATTCAAATTAATCATAATTTCTGACATAATCTTTATTTTACAACATAAATGTGAAATTTATATTTATATATTTTTTTTGTTCAATATTCCACTGATCACACCATTGTGAGGTGGCATAGTGAGACAGGAAATTTTATATAAATTACATTCATTTGCAAATGAGGCAATGTTCTGAAAGGTCTTTTCAAATTATAAAGCATAATTAGCGATTGCAATAAAAAAAAAACTTCAAAAGCAAAAACAAAAATAATATGGTACTGGTAGCTTTTAAAAGAAGTCGGTGTGAGTGTGAGAAGGGAATTCTTAGATACTGGAAAGTATAATTCCGAAGGAAAATTGAGTATCAAAGACAAAAGGATAATTTCTTGGCTTTCAGTGAATTTGTCTCCAATCATTTGGGCTTTAATATATTTAAACTGAAGAATAGAGTGAATAAAATGAAATGAACACAGAATTAAAAAAAAATCACCTACCATGCACAAAGAAACCAACAGTCTCTTGAAATGTCCAGAAGTATCACCTTTCAAGTCACTTTCTAGGGTTTTGCCATACACTGAAATAAAAGAGTTTCAAATAATGAAGTTAAGCTTACTATTTTATAATACATCACTGTTTAACTCAATACTAAATCACTGTCTTCACTCTTTTATTTTGTTGTCTCTCTGGAAAATAGCAGTACAGTATTATTATAATTATTATGATTAGGATGTAGCAATAGGATTTAAAACTACAAATTTATATATTGAACTATTATAATTTATGTTTATTATTAACTGAATGGATTATTTATTGAAAGCAGGACAACGAAGCAAAATGATATTCTAAGGGGAAGGGGGAAAGAGACGGAGTTCCTTGGTCCACTGGAATAGTATCTATCTCTCATGAGTCTGTCATGAGACTTCCAGGCACAACAGTGACAGTACGATTTTGCCTACTACTCGATTTAATTTTATGCTTGATAGTGAATTAAAAATCACAGAACAATGGTAGAGGAAATGGAAATCCCCGACAAAACATATTCTGACATCATTAATTTTGCCCATCATTAATAATTTCTTCTGGATTCGTCACAATTTGGATTCAGGTCTCTGGCGTGCAAAGTGATTGCTCTAACTGGCAGTGTGCTGGTTCTATGTCCTTGTTACAAGAAACTCTACAAACATACAAAGTGTTCGCTTACATAATGTAGGTCGACCAGGTGGCGCGCAACACGCGGAAAACCAACTTGCACATGCTCGGCAGTCCAGTTCTGTCTCTCTGTAGGAGTGATTGTGTCGATGTTAGATTGCGTGCTATTCTTCTGATTGTGTTGGCGAAGTCTTTAGATTAGCTTGTTCACATGGCAACACAGAAATTTACATGAGAGCAAAGGATTTTCATGATAGAGACTTAACCTGAAAAAGAGTGATTGCGGAAAGGTAAAAAGGCGATTTGCATGAACATTTCCTAATGTTATTGTTCCACATAGCAACAGCAGCAAAAGACTACTCCTAACTCTAAATGTAAACACTTCACTAACACGATCAGAAGAATAACACGCAATCTAACGTCAACACAACCACACCTACAGAGCGACTGAACTGGACTGCCAAGCATGCGGGAGATGGTTTGCTGCATGTTGCATGGCTTACATTATGCAAGTGAATGCTCTGTATAAAAATTTATCGAGAAAATTCAACTTCATATTATAAACAGGGCGAGTTACAGGTATACAACAATTAAATCCTAATGTATCAAATAATATTTTTTTCGCGTTACCTAATGTTTTATCGTGGAAACCAGTATGTTACAAAAAACAAAATTATTTTATGCTGCTGCTGATGATGATCTGAATAATGTATAGGACCACGAGCCATTGTAAGCAGGTAACTAATTAAAAGTTGCTTACTGTTTTCATAGAAGGAAGAAATTGTACGAATGCCGTAGTTGCTGAGAGTACAAAGTATTTCAATAATAGCTTCTTCATCTGTTCCTACCCCACCGACGGCATCGTGCAGTTCTTTGGCATAAAACTGTGGCAGCGGTGTCATGAGTGCTATGATCACATCTTCAAACTTTCCTCCAAGTTCACTTTTAAGTTCCTTCACCAAATCCTGTAAGAACCAGAGGTTACAATATAATCGAAATATTGCTATCTTACATGTAAAGAAATGTAATAATAAACTGCGATAGAGACTTAAAAAGTGGGGGGGGGGGAGGAATTATCTACAAAATAGCAATGAAACTTTAAAATACGGTACCTACTTTGTAGTCCTAAATTTAACAAATTATTTATTAATTGATTCCAGAACAAGATACACAACAATTATTTTGTTGGTGGCATTTCTCAGTATGAATAGATCAGTAATTAGCACTTGGGCTTTAGCTTTGAACAACAGCATTATATAGAAAATAAAGTTTTAACCTGAACATGTTTTAACAAGTATACTAGATGTTTAACTTTACCTTATTGGGACATTTTCTCTTTTAAAATATTTTTGATTGAATAGTTCTGTAGTCCCAGTTGCCACATATAAAATACACTATATACCATAAAATCGCTAAACGGACATTCCCCATTTTCATCCCATACCCTTCAGTTGTACTGGGCCCAACGTATTTCTGTTTTTATATTTCTTAAAATTGTTTAAAATACGAAATAGCGAAACCACTGGTTCATGCATTCAAGAAGCATGTGGAGGGAACGGATTTATTAATGCTGATTTTTTCCTCTAGACCTTTTAAAATAAAATAAAGCTTTATTTTTTTTACGTAATATTAAGCTAGAAACACTGAGATGTAAATTTTATATTTTTGTTTCGGATAAAGGAGTTTAATATTTTTTTGTTATTGTTTAGTCAACTGTCTAAAGACAAGTTTGACATCAATAAGGCATCACTCATGAGGCAACTAAGCCGGAGATAATGTGGTAGAGTGGCCAGTTCCTTTCCTCCTCCATTGCATATATCACTGACAGGTAATATATTACATTAGTCAGACTTCAGATGTATACAAACAATTGTTCCTCCTCTGATACATATCGTCAAGTGAGATGTACTGCCTGATATATCAGCCAGAACCTCAATCAGAGGTAAAATATTTTTTATCATATAAAAGTTCAATTCACTAAAATTCTTATTGGTAGTTGGTTTAATAATTCATTAATTTTTATTAATAACTAGATTAGTAGTTGGATTAATAGATGTGATTTTATTTTTTCAAAGGAGAAATGTGGAATAAAGTGACATTTAAATCACCACAAAACATTGCTGCTTATGTTAAAAATGCAGCAAAACAAAATAAGTTAAAATATGTATAATTTATATATCTTTTGTATATAGGCACTACAATTTAAATTTCGGTTCGCATTTTTCAGTGCCTATAAAATCATACCTTCCTTTGGTACGGTAGTACAATTCTGAATGTTTACCCCTATATTTTAAAGTGTCTACTCATTAGTCGTTAGAAAGGCTATAATCAGAGCCAAATAATATTTTCAAATACATGTAACTATGTTTCGAAATACCGGTACAAGTTCTTATTAATTTCTATTTCTAATAATGCAGTTTCGTAATGTTGCACAAAGTTGCAGTGATTGGGATGTAGTGCAAATATAGATACAAATAAATTAGCCTAGTAATGTAAAGAAAGTCCCAGAATTTCAAGATACCGTAAAGTGGGGTGACTTTGAACGCTGAGGTGACTTTGAACAGTAATGTAGCGCCTTTCTAAATTGAATGCTGTACCCAACTGCGAAAAAACTGTTTAAGTTGTCAATAAATTAGTTCAGTTTTTTCGCAATTGGTTACAGCATTTAATTTAGAAAGGCGCTACATTACTGTTCAAAGTCACCTCGGCGTTCAAAGTCACCCCACTTTACGGTAACCAAATCGATTTCTTATTTATACATTTATGCAAATAGAGTACTGAATATAATTTAAAAGTAAATTGCCATCCCTATGAAATAACAATTTAAAATGCATGCTCTTATGACAAGTTCAAACATCGAAGAGAACAGTACAACCTAAGACAAAAAGTTCCAAATTTATCAACAGCTGTCATACATTAAACATTAAAGCATCATGACCTTTCCATACTGAGTTTTGAATGCTTCCGAAATTTCCAAACGTTGAACTATTCCTCTTCTGGCCAGGACATCAATAATGGATTGTTCATCTGTTCCAAACCCTTTCATTGCTTTTCTGAGTGTTGCTGCATCAGCGTTAGCATCGAATGGCTCTGCTGGGTACACAGTAGGAGTGCACTGAAACAGAAATCCTTGAATGTGAACAAGATAAAAATACATTATGCAACGAGCCTATAATGGTAGTAATTAAGACGCGAGTATGTTTATGAAACGAGCGCAAGCGAGTTTCACAATTTCATACGAGCGTCTTAATTACCATTATAGTCAAGTTTCATACGACTTTTTATGCTCGACCATATTTCTAACTTGAAATTATTCATAAGTATTCATGTTATTCTTATCTGAGGAGCAGAACTGACCTTGTGCAATACCTCGTAAATTGTGAGATGTGCGCGGACGCGAAAGTATTGATTTTTTCCGAGAAACAAATGTCGACATTGACCTTGATATAATCTAGAGTGTAAAATAAACAATCTTGATATAACCTTGAAATTGAATTAGACATTGAAAAACGAGGTGACAAATTGAATTTATTTGAATATTATTTACAATTAACGCTAATTATTATAGTAACAGAACTGACTTTATTCCAAATATAGGTGATTTATTGTTGTCTTTCGATTGCATATCAGAGAATAATCGATACTTGCGCTTTCATTATGCTACAATGGTATTTTCTGATTGGTGGAACACCTGAACTTTAATGAGGTCCATTAAAGGGCTGCTACCAGGTGTATAATTACTACATTTCGGCATGGTCGAGCATAAAAATACTTTTTACATGGACTGTCATTAAAAAAAAAATACCTGTACAATTGTTAAATTTAAACTTCACCATGTCACATATTAGCTTCAAACCAAAATCTTAACAATATACCATACTGTGAACATAAAGAATCTTATCTTATTCTGTAATTGAATTTCTCGTTTTTACGTCACCAAATCATACATGCACAGTCCTCATTTGTAATTAGCCTACACTAGCCATAACATGGCAATTATGTTTGTCGCATCTTTTCAACAAGTGACACTTAAAAAAGAAAACCTTCCTTTCGAACTCTGACAGCTGCTGGCAGATAATTATATGCTTATGAATAATTGATTAAATGGCGATCTTACTCGTGTTAATTATGTAAGCATGTGCGGCTCACAGCTGTTTCGGTGCTACTTGACACCATCCTCAGAGCCTACTAGATCTCGGCGCTATCTCCATCTAGTAACATCCTTTTTAGATTAACGTACTACCTTCCTTCCCAAAGTTTTTGACGCCAAGTCCTTGTTTTGAACAATAGAGGACACTACTATTTCCAAATGTTCAGTTGACATTGCTTGAAGTGTTGATTGTGACGTAGTTTGGAACAATCTGTACAATGAAACTGACTACAAGGGTGTAAAAAAATATGAAAAACTGTGCAAGGTTGTGCAAATTGTTTTAACTTTGCCCCACAACAATGCAACAGACGAAGGAGTATTCAGTCTTATCCGACAAAATAAACACAGTTCCGTTCCAGCATGAAAATGGACAGAACACACTCTTCTTCTCTTACATGTTGCAAAATGAATTATGGGGGGAAATGTTATGAACAGGAATTTCATGAGAAATTCTTACAGAAAGCTAAGTGTGTCACTGACAACTACAATAAAAGTAAATCTCACAAGTAAACTGATTCTTCTTTGAAGTTACTACTTTAAATACCAATTAATTCAATGTCAGCCTTTTTTTTATCCTTCGTCAGCTTCTGTAGATACAGATATCAGCTTTTCCTAGATTTGAAACTTGCCAGACCTGTATTACTTAAGAACAATAAATAAATTATACTGAAATTACCTTGAATGGGTAGTACTGTTGAGAACTCATGATTGCACCTCGCCAGAACCTAAAATACAAAATAAGATGGTACATAATTAATAATTTTAAGTTCACTAGATGTCATCATTATCATCATTACTACTGTTAGATCAGTTGGTCAGAATGTGGTGCCGATCACACCATCTCATTCTAGTGCCGAGATTAAGAAAGCATGGAACTCTACCTCTATGCCAAACCAAGCACCTTCACAGAATAGCTAGATATAGGCAATACTGGTAGGCCTACCTTTACAATTTATATTGCAGACATCAAATTTCCTTTTTTTTATTCAAGGTCCTTAAAGGTAATATAACTTGTAATTGTTTCATAAACATCAGCTTTTATGTTTTATGAATCAAGAATGTTTTTTTTTCAATAATGATGGAGATTTGTTTAATCTACAGTATATTAGCAAAAGGGGGGGGGGATCATCGTGCTAACCACACGATTCCTCCATTCTGGTTGGATGATCGTTCACCTCTGCTTCGGCATGTGGACGTGAGGCCAGCAGTCGGCTGGTCGGTCTAGGCCCTTCGCGGGCTGTAGCGCCACGGATAATTATTATTATTATTATTATTATTATTATTATTATTATTATTATTATTATTATTATTATTATATTAGCAAAAGCCATCAAAAAGAAGTTTAAATGTTCAAAATGTCTACCGCATGTCTGTATACTATCAGCATTTTGAAGTGTTGTCACATAACTTTTTTCAATAAGATTAAGAATCCTTTCCTCCAATTCATCAGTTCTGCTATTGATAGGTCGACGGTCGAAGGCGTCCATGTATACGTCAAAATATTTTGTTGGTTCGGCAGATGGCAATTAAATATTTCGATATGCAGACGTCTCATTCTAACTACACTACACAAGTTTATTAAGCGAGACGTAAACCTATGCTATCTCAATGTGATAAAGCCTCCGCTATATAATTACTATAACAATTAAATTTCTTTATCACCGGAACTAACAATTATGGCCCACTATATTAGGCCGCCGTACGGTATTATTTAATTTATAAACATAATAAGCAAGATATCTTAACTCTAGATAACAAAATTGATATTGGTCTTTAGAAATAAGGCAAAATCGAGGCTACTGGTAACTTTCTTTTTGTTAGATCCTGAATTCATCCCTAAAGCAAATCAATTATCACGTATTACTGTATAGCATGTAGTGTGCTTGTGTAAATGGACTTTTTTTTTTGTATGATATTTCTTGTAACTACGTAGCTCCTGCCAATTTCTTACAAATCATTCGTATCCAGTGAGTTAATTAGTGCTAAGTCAATCGTAACATTCTCTTTTGCGATGACATTAATGGACCGTACACTTCAGAGAACGCTACGAAGACTAAAACAAGGAAGTGACTCGCGAATCATTGTTTGAAGAACGGTGCTCAGTTCACTCCAGCGAATGTATTACGTTAAAATGTCTTAACATTTTATCACTTTCCAAAGAAATATAAACAACGCCCATACATTTATGGTTTTATTATTTTTGTTGTAATCATTCCACTGAAGACAGAGATAACTTATCACTTCCACCTCCTTCCACTCGTCTTAGGTTTCGTCCCAGTTAATTTTATTTCACGGGTAAAAGACACCTGAAGACTCTTATCACATTGTACCAGAAAACTTACTTTGTTGGACTCAGATCTTCACTGAGGACAGCAAATGCGCTTGGCATTCGGTGAGCCTGTCCCCACATTTTATTTTTCATTAACTTGATCGTAATTTATGATCGTTCCCAGAGTAAATTGGCTTGACATTCCTTTGTTAAATTTCACGCCTTAACTCAACGCGTTACAACGTCAACAGCAGGTCTATTTGTTTTCAGTACCTCGACACTACAGATGCTTATGTATGATCCGGATTCAAATCCTGAAAAGTCTCATCGTATTAAATTTATGATTCACAAAAGTGGTAAAGGGGTATGCTTTTGCAGTGTTTTAGCGCTATTTATCATCCGTTAAATGTCAAATCTTACTAAAGAAATTAAGCTAAAATAATGTAAAACAATTTACAAAGATGCAATTATTGTTGCAGATAAACTTCTATAAAAATAGCAACAATTCAACTTCTTCCCGGAATTATTATAATTATTATTTTATTTATTTTGCGATATGAGCTATAATGCTAACATATTATCATAACAGTTCACGTTCTAAAGCCAAATACCGAAAAATGTAATTTTAGTTTCGGCAGGATTTCCTACCAGTGGGTGGAATGCAAGTCATAAAAGATTTGCTAGGAAAAGAATGACACTTGAAGGAACCTTGTGCAAAAATGTATTGTGTTTAATTTTGTACACACCTATTTTCCAACTTAAATGTAACTTTTTTTTTTTTTGTATTATGAGTGAAAGAGCATAAAAAGATAACAAAAGAGAAGAGTTTTATCATTCCGGATGTGAAGCAAAAAATACTTCATACATGAATGATGTTCTACATCCACAGTGAATTGGCGTGTTCGTTTGATACGTCAATGATCTTGTCCATTATTATCTAAGCTTAATATGAAGTCAGCAGTTAGTCAACAGTATGACACAGCGAGTCTTTCTGGGAAATCTGTTAGTCAACAGTTGCCGCAGGTAAACATTCCTCAAACTGAAGTACAATAGGTCTACCGGTACACGAAGTATCATTCTATAATCCCTTTATTTAATTTACAGAACAGCTGTCGTGCATCATCACTGACGCACTTAGGGCCGAATTCATAGTCAACACTTATCGTAAGGAAACCCTTAAGCAGTTGCTTATAATAATTCCCAATTCATAAATCCCACTGAAGCGAACACTTAGGCCTATTCAAATAAGCCAGCTTGTCAGCTTACTCAAGTGTTTCCTCATACAGTAGCGTGCAAATTAATCCGAACACGACATATTTTTACATTTTCTGTCATTGTTGGCCTCACAGCTGCTCATACCGTAGTACGTGTAATTCCATTGTTGAAGGTCTGTCGTTATTTTTTTTATAATATGTGACATTTTGCCTGTCGTTTTGCACTTATAAGCATTTCAGTTGTGTTGAAGACTTAATACTGCAATCCTGTGTACATTCTGTCGTCTTCACAAATGGATACAACTCCACGAAAACGGTCTAAAATTATAACATTAGCAGAGCATTCTTCTATGACACAGAGGCAAATTGCTGCAGAATGTCACATCGGTTTGGCTACTGTTAATTCGATCATAAAACGATACAGGGAGACTGGATCCATCACACCCCAGAAAAAAGGAAACTGTGGCCGGAAAAGGAAGACTTCACCTGCAGATGATCGTTTGTCAGGAAAAGTAAATTAAATCCTAGACTAACTGCTGTCGACTTAACCCGCGAGTTAATGGCTACCACTGGGGCGAATATTCACGTCACAACAGTGCGGCGTAGGCTTTTGGAAGCTGGACGAAGGGCTCGTAAGCCTATTAAGAAGCAACTGCTAACCCCTGTTATGTGCAAAAAACGCGTAATGTGGGCAAAATTACATCAACACTGGACAGTGAATGACTGGAAGAATGTACTTTTTTCAGATGAGTCTCATTTCGAGGTCCACGGCCACCGTGTTTCTTACGTACGGAAAGGATCCGAAAAAGTAACAGCAGCTCATCTCCAACAAGCACCCAAATACCCCCCTAAAGTAATGTTTTGGGGTTGTTTTACACATGAAGGGCCTGGAGCATTAATACCTATCAAGGGAATGATGAATTCTGACAAATATATTCACTTATTGGAAACCAGAATCGTACCCCAGCTGCAAAAATCATTTCCGGATGGCAGAGGTGTGTTCCAACAAGACCTGGCACCATGCCATACGTCTCGAAGAACTACAGAATTCTTCAACAAGAAGAATATTCAGGTACTCCCCTGGCCAGGCAACTCACTCGACATCAACCCCATTGAGAACTTGTGGTCAATTTGCAAAAGAAGAATGCAAAAAATGGATTGTTCTACAAAGGAGATGATTTCTGCCCTCATTGGTGTATGGTTTCGCGATGAAGAAATGAAGAATATTTGTGGGAAATTAGTGTAATCCATGCCAAATCGTCTCAGAGCTGTTATTAGGAACAAGGGAGGCCACATAGATTACTGAGATATGTCTTAGATCCTTTTTTTTTATCCCGTTTGAGTGTTTTTGCATAAGTAATTACGTTGTTCGGATTAATTTGCACGCTACTGTATGCATTGTAATCAGCTGATTCGGTATATAATAGATGATGATTATGATTTTATTGAATTTATTGAGTTCTATAATGAAAATTAAAATGAAAATGAGTTTCGGCAAAACAATATATATATATATATATATGTCAGAAATATGGAAAACCCTTTAGAGATGTACAATGACCAACAATAAAATTTATGAGGAGATACAGTTTCGACAAGAACACTGTTGTGAATATTCTGGTGTGTCTAATTGAAATTCACAATACAACCATGAGGCTTACCGATTTCACCACTGCTGAAAGTATTGGTTACTTTGAGGTTTTATGCTACATCATCATTTCAGGTATATTTAAGCGGCATTTTTTTCGAAAAATATTCACGTTCCAACAAAGTGTTATTTGCATTTTTGTTTGTATTCTACCCAAATAATAAGCTGTTAAAATTTGCGTAATTATATCACTTCCACTTTCTTTAGCATAAAAATAACTGAAAAATAAATTACAATGATTTACTTACAGGAATATTTCCGGAGTTTGCATTAAACTCAACTGTAATTTTGTCTCATATCACTTTCTTCTTTCGAAGAGAACAATTATCAGATTTTTTACTTTCGATGATGTTTCCATATGTTATAACTAGTTATCTTAGCTCACTTCTTTCTTTTTCTGTAAAATTCTTTCTCGACATTTTGTACAATTTTTAGCTCTATAATACTTACTTCTGCATTTGTACACGATAATAATGCCGATTTAACAATTTGAAGACGCTGGAAAACAATTGAATGTAGGAAATGTTGCCATATTTCTTTCGATGTCAAGGGAATGCTCAGGGCAAATGAAAGAGTAGTGTCTCTGCAATACGATCTAAAATAACTGCTAAGGAAACGCTCACTACTTAAGTGTTTCCTCATTTTATAAGTGACGACTATGAATTTGACCCTTAGTGACCAATTTTTAAGTCACCAGTACTTCTTGGATCTAATTTTGAACCTGCATGTAGCTATGAACTGGTCCTACGCATCAATAACCGTAACCTTTTGAATAGCATGATTTTTTAGACACAGATTTAACTACCCGGTTGTCATTCCATGCTACGAACAGAATATCATGACATACTTTTCCGCTATTGATTCCGCACCACACTACACGTTCTGAATCTTAATTAGGCTAGTTTATGCATTTTCTCGCCCACTGCGACATGGGTCGTCGCAGCATTAGGCAGATGTTTCTGTTGTTTAGCTATGCAAGTCATGAATTATTTCTGTGTGTGAGAAGGTCTCCTTTCTTACACAAGAGTCTTCACGGCAAATAAACTGATTTGTTCTCAGTTTTGACTACCTGTAGGCCTAATGGTATTTATTTTTAAAGTTATCTAAAATGTGTTAATTTCAGTGGCCTATAGTCAAAATAATTTGTTTACAGTATATACAATTCGTTCAAAAATTATCTCCTAAGAGCAGACGTAAGACTAATTATTGGCTTCACGAAGATACACTATAGATATCCTACAAACAAAACTCAGCTCGGACTCCTCGCGGCGCGCATGTTATGCCCCCCTTTTATTTTCCTGCAGTAGGTTCGAGAGCATGCTGGAAGCCACCGGCGTGGCTCAGTCGGTTAAGGTGCTTGCCTGCCGGTCTGAAGTTGCGTTTGGGCGCGGGTTCGATCCCCGCTTGGGCTGATTACCTGGTTGGGTTTTTTCCGAGGTTTTCCCTAACCGTAATGTGAATGCAAGGTAATCTATGGCGAATCCTCGGCCTCATCTCGCTGTCACCAATCTCATCGACGCTAAATAACCTAGTAGTTGATACAGCGTCGTTAAATAAAATAAAAAAAAAACATGCTGGACATGGGAGCATACGTCATCTGTGCGAGACAGTCACGCTCTCAGGTTTCTGCGCACCGAGTTTTCCTTGTTGGATGCCTATAGTAGCTGAAAGAGTGCCATGTAAATTTACGTCCAATACAAACCTACCAATAACTTACGTGGTTAATAGTAAAAAAAATAATAATAAATACATTTTCATAAAAATAAACGCTATTTCCCATAGACATTTGAATTCATGGTAAAAACTGCTCTCAGTGAAAACTTTAACGCCAAGATATGAGCAGAAAATAACGTATAAAAAAGTAGTTTTATGCATACAGCTTCAGAGACAATTTGCAGGTAGCAGATTTTGAGCAAATCGTCATTTTGTGTATTTTTCTCACAAATACCTATGACTTAAACATTACAAAAGACCCGAGAAAAAGAACGGTAGATGAATCTTTAATGCTAACACGTCAAATCACACTACCATGCCGATCATCCAATTTTTGGCCGAAAAATTAATTCCAGTCCCTCCCCACTCACCTTACAGTATTCCCCAGATTTGGCACCTAGTGACTTCTGGTTGTTTCGTAAATTAAAAAGTGTCATTAAAGGAAAATGTTTCGATTGTGATGAAGACAATTTAATTAGCGTTATAAAGGAATTACAGTAATTTTACGAGAGTCTCCAACAATGCCAGAACCGCTGGAATGACCCGTGTGCGTGCGCAGAAGGGGAGTATTTTGAAGAGGATTATGTTGCAAAACTCTAATGTGAAATACAGTGTATGCATATATGCCCATAGTTAAAAATAATCGTCTTAATTTTCGATCACACTTCGTACATCCGTTCGACAGTTCTGTCAAGTTTGTACGCTAGTAGTTCTCATTGTTGAAAGAAAAAGTGAAAGTCAGTTGAGTTGGCAATTCCGAGAGTTATGAATGAAATGTCTTGCATTATCGTGTTCTGACATAAACGATGTGACTAGATTTGCAGTTAACTCGAAGCGGAAATAATAAAAAATTGTATCAAATCAAGTGTTACGCGAACTATTTGGAGTTGCATTTATACATGGTGTGGCAATAAAGAAAAGCTCAATTTACAATGTTGTGAACGTTGTGTTAAGTTCTCGCGAATGCTTCCATAAACAGATTACTGGTATATTACGAAATATCGTAGAAACAAAACATTCGGCTCTTAAAAATAACACTGAAGAATTTTTTGCTCGAGCATTAGTGAAACTCAAAACGGATAAGTTAAGTCTGTTTCTCAAATGAGATCAGTGAATGCAACGGCATCATATTTATAGCTAGTTAACGTAATGCGAAAAAAGAAAAACCTCAGGTGGGGAATTGTTACTTCCGGTGGCTAAGAATATATGAATATTTATATCGTAGTTAGAACCACGTTCGGAGAAAATGTAGGAAAGAAGTTAGATTTAATTCCTCTGCAACATTATTAATAATATTATTGCTAGCGAAGTAAAAAAAAATCAATTTATGAATAGGGTAAAAGCAACACCACCTGGCAAAAGTCTGCTTTTCATTTTACAAATTGGTGAATCAACGGACACTTAATCTTTCTCATCTCATTAATTTGTTTTTATTGGATAAGAGTATTGAAAATACCGGTAGTGCTGATGGGTGTCGAGCGATTTGTGGAAGATATAATATAGTTCTATAATGGTGTTTTTGCATGTGTTCGTGAGATGACTGAAGTGAACTACCAGATGCAATTTGGTGCACTGCTTTATACATATAGAGGTACTGGCTGCTAAGACTTTCAAAACAGTTTATTTCATAAACATTATCCATTAAATGCTAGATTGTAATGTTTTCCTTGCGATGAAATGGATAACGAACATAGGTCTAAGCAGTTCCTATTTCATGCAGAACTCTTTGACTCCTTACGGGGTAAATTCCTTGTTAAGGCTTCTCCAATTCTGAAAACAAGTTGTAGTCTTTTTAAGCGATTACAAGAGTCGGTACCGATACGTGGAACTGCTTTCACTGGCTTACATCGCAGGAATTTTAACAATTTAACTTAATATATCACTTATCTCATGCTCATAATAAAGTCAAAATAAGTCCACTGCTGTGGAGTAACGGTTAGCATCTCTGGTCGTGATTCAAATGGGCCCGGGTTCAAATCTCGGTAGTGACAAGTTACCTGGTTGAGGTTTTTTTCCCCTCAGAGATTTTTCTCACTAAATGAAGCAGAATTGCTGGGTAACTTTCAACGTTGGACCTAGACTCATTTCGCCATAATTTATTCAAATGTCACTGTCATCATTACCAGAACAGGCTGCGATGCAAGACGACGTCTTCTCCTCCGTAAAAAAGAGCTAAAGCAAATAATGGACAGTGAAGCTTTTTCGTTGATATTAATGTAGGCCTACAACTTAAGCCTGTAGGGCTGTACCATTGTGTTAATACAAAGTCCGATCAATATTGAGACTCGCTTAAATTTTGTTTGCTGACCGTAGATGAGGGTATAAATAGAAGGGAACCAACCAAGAACATCTTTCATAGGCCTACTCATCCACTATTAATACCGTAAAATCGTGTTAAGCACCTTTTCAGCCTTCTCACTGCATTACAAGTGCTATATGGAGGACAACGTTATAGGTATTAATAAAGATTGGTATTATTTTCCATAGGTAACAATTTTGATTGTTTTGTCTACACGACGCGACATAGCTGAAGTGTCCTCTTAATATTTATTTAATTGATGGTAACTTAATAAGAAAATGGCAAAAAATTAAGACAATCTTTGAGACACGGAATTAATGTTCATAATTTTATACATCTTGAAGATGGCTAAAACGAAGTCGAAACTAGTCAACTAGGTAATTTACAACTTAGTTTTTCATTTTAACATTATGAGAGTTGTTATTATAAGCCATATTTCTAAGCCATTTTAAATGCCCCTAAATCTCAGATTTTTTCATAAAAACTTCAATAATAAATTATAAGTCTTGTAATAAAATTTAGGGAAAGACTCTTAGTATAAGCAGCTAAAAACCATGTCGTAACGTTGCGAGAAATAATGGCAAACAGTAGGCCTACAGAAAAACTTGTGAAGTAATATGCAATAGGTCTATTCAAAATTCAAATATTAAGGTGGGCGGTGAAGATCACATTGTGGAAATTGATGAATCAAAGTTCGAGAAAAGAAAGTACTATAAAGGGAAATGTATCAAAGGTCAATGCGTGTTTGATGGAGCCAACTGTAGGCCTACTACCTGTACCAAATAATTTTCAAGAAATACTTGCTTTTCATGATTTCATTTAGAGTCTTGCCCAGAAAAGACTTACAAAGCGACTTTTGCGACACAAATGATAATACTGTACATTCGATATAGTTTCAATGTCTTGCTGAACACCTAATGGAGATCATTAACCGTTTTTTAATCATCTAATCAGCAACGGCTGAGGTTTTTCCAAATTATGAAAATCAATCTCTTATAAAACATTATTTTGGAAGTGATATCCATGACTTACAGAGCCATAAATAGCACATGAACTAACAAGAAATAAATTATGATATTGACTGGGCGTTTCAAAATTACATTTTGCAATACTTCATATTACATTGTTATAAATTCAAGAACACAAAAACATCGACATTCTAGAGAAATAAATGAGTATTTTTAATATAATTAGTGTCGCATAAAGAATAGCATTTAAAAGTGAACAATAAGTCATTTAATACATTGATTTACTTGATTTAAAGTAATCTAATAATTATTGAAATTATACGTTTCTTCTTTCTTCGCCTATCCAATCCGCCTTTCTGTATTGCCGAGATGTTACACATATGTTCAGAAATAATTAACTGCTTGTTACTTACCTTCACAAGTAACAGACTCGAAAGAAAATGAAGTGTGTCGAGAAATTTCCGCCTTACTTATCGTTCTTATGTCCAGAGTTCGTTGTGAAGTGAAGTAATGCACCGGATGAAGAAATCTTATTCACACAATCACACTTACGAAAGTTCCGTCAAATCCTAAACTTCCAACGCTACTTGACAGACCGGCAAGGCCACGCCCACAAAAAAAGTGTGACGTCCTATCGCGTACTGTACGAACATGCAACATAAAATAGCAATTAAAGATCTAGTAAATCAATGTGGATAATTTTACACCAAATGCAATTTATGAAAATAGAAATAAAACCTATCGTGTGGCGAACATTTTCGTGCATTATAATAGTGCCATTAATACATAATAATATCTCGATATACTCACAAAGTGTCACAGATCACAAATTCATCAAGGAACTCTTAATGTAGGTTACCCTTGTATTTAGATTGTGACGTCAGAACAATAACTGCACTTTTCGACTATAGAGGGCAGCATCGTAAAGGAATGGTATTTATCTTTGATGCCGTCAGTGTCAGTTTTAATGATAATGAATAGGCAAGGGTTCTGAGGTGGCAGTGACTTATAAATGATCTTGTGATAAAGATGAGTGTGATTCCCACAAACTTTTCGTAAAAGCAAATAAATTACCTATGTCTATTGTAGTTATAGAAATGAAGTTTTTGTGCCATCGGTAATAATGGCTTCGGGTTCCGAAGGAAGCAGAAGACCAAGAGGACTATGCACATGGTGTGTCAATGCTGTGAAATGGATTCCAGTAATATTTATTGTGACAATTATAATATGGTCTTACTACGCGTACGTGATTGAGTTATGTTCCCGTAAGTATTTTTTAATATTTGCCCTTATATTAAGAGTTGTATATTAAAAGAGATGAGGAGCAATGCTGCCAGATAAATTTTACATGGGCTATGCCTGTTATAAGTATTGTTTCAAACCATTTATGTGGTGAATAAGTACAAGAATACTTCAGACCATATACTGTTATCTTAATGTACTGGAGCTAGTGGAGTTTTTTCGTTCAGGATTCCTATTTATGGTATTGGTTTGCAAATGTACGAAGGAAGCGATTTTGTATGCTCATTCTGTGTGGTCGAAGGTGGAGAAGTGTATGTTAGTGCAAAAAATTGTGCGAGCTAGTTAAAGCAGCAAATTGAAGATTAAGTTCAACTACATTCCTTATACTCTGTAATATACTTTCATTTTTTATAATTGCATTGCATTCAGCTAGAAATAAGATACGGTACCTAGTAGATAGTAGTGATACTTGCCATGAACATAGTACTGTACATAAATGGGCAGACAAGAAAATGATGAGTAATATTGTATACATGAGAGGTTAGAAGTTCTGTTATATGAAACATATTTAACCTTGTTATATCTTTATATGCAGTTCTGCAGTCCATTATGAATAGCTATTGCTATTCCTATTGAAATCTGTGTTGTACTTCGTTGTTACTCCATGACATTTCAGTGATCACTATATTAATGCATTGTGAACACCTTGAAAGTTTTAGTAGCCTGATCCCAGTGTTTATTATGAAGCCAAAAATGAAACATGTAAGAGCCACTAAAAAGATTACTTACATTTTTTTTAATTACACATGTAATGGTTACAAGCTATATCGTTTTTTTCCTTTTATTAAATCATAAGGTACACAATATCCAAATTTTCTTTATAGGCCTGATTAGAAAAAAAGTAAAATAGGTTCTCGTCTATTCCAAAGTAACGGACGTGTCACTCAGACTTTGCATTGTAACTTAAAAATTCCATTGATTTTACATATGGGTCATTCCATGTCAATTCATCCAGACCATCTCACGCATTGTTTCCAACTTTGCTGAGACTTTGCATATGTGTTAGGCCTACATAACGTACCTCAGTGAAGTCGTTGAAGTAGAAGCCAGTAATATTATTATGAATGTAGTCGGATGTCAGCAGTTGAAAAAATTAAAAATAACGCCACAGTTTCAAATGTAATCATTGGGGGCCATATTCATAGACATTCTTAGCGTGGGCTTCCGGTGGATGATCAGCGAACTAACGTTTTTCGTATTCATAAACCAGTGTTAGCGATATGATATGATATGAATCCTGTACAAGTAATCAGTCAATAACCAGGGCTAGTTTAGCACGCTCATAGCGCGGGCTAGCGAAATGCCTATGCATAGCACCCTGGAATTTGATGAAATTAGCTGTGTAACTGAGATTTATATTGAGATTATAGAAATTGCACATTTAAATTATTATGACTTATACCTTTTTAAAGATTTTTTTTTATTTTTGCATTTATTGGAAATCAATTTTTTTTTCCAAAGTGTCACACCTTAGAAATTGCTGAAAACTATGTAGGCCTATAGTACCGGTAATGAGAATACAGTGCTATATCTGTAGACAAAATTATAATGGGGAAATAACAACTTACTTTTTGGCAGAGAAATATAGAAGTGTAAGGCACAACATTTCTCAAAATGTAACTTTTTGCAACTGAGACAGTTTGGCTTCAATTCTCTCTCTTGTAAGAATCTTGGTTTAACGTGTAGGTAGGCCTACTTCCTGTGGCTGTGCTGACATCAATTTGGCACAAAATGTTTGAAAATGGAACATCACAACTGTCATTGTTAGCAATTACTATTAGAGGAGAAAAATCCACTCTGGTGCCGGGGATTGATCTGTGCACATTACTGTGGAATCCCGGCCAGTCACTCAACTGAGTGTGCTCCTTGTATAATGTTAGTTGACTTAAATAAAATGTCAACATACATGCCCAACTTGGAGTCAGGCCACAAAAGGGAAAAACACTGGAGGAGGGGAGCTTGATCCGGTGCTGTGGATTGGACTTCGGCGTAGCTCAATGGTGAGAGTGCTTGGTACGTAGAACCAAGGACCCGGGTTCGATCCCCAGCGCTGGAGCGAATTTTTCTCCTCTAATATTAATTGTTACCATAACAGATATATTCTGTAGGACCAAAAAAATAATAATCTTTAGTGAATGTCATTGTTAGGCCAATAAAATGATGGAAAGGGCCCATGTTGATGCATGAATTTTATTGTAGCATCACCTTCTTCATAGTTAAGTTTTTTAATAAAACCCAGATACCACAAAGATTCATACACACAAGCAACATAAAAATTTGCCTTGAAATTTGGATTCACAACAGGTTTAAATGCGCCAAATATCACACTTTAGTAATCTCTTTGCTCCAATTTCATATGTAGAGAAAGGCACAAATTGATGTATGCAGGGTGTCCCAGGAATGGTTTTTGCATTTTTAAACCATTCAGCGAGATCATTTCTGTTTCCTCCTTTGTTGCTAAAAACAGTAATTTTCATGATATTCTCCTTACAAAAGTTGAACACTTGTGCTGCAGTGGTTATTTGTTCATTTAAATGGCCTTTGTGAACTGGCTTTGGTAACCATCCTTTTCAAAGTACCTCCATTTCCATCACAAGGAGATTTTTCATGGCTGGTAGCAAAAACTGACTATTTACATTTCATACCAAAGTCTGCTTCATGATTACATACATTAATGAAATTCTTGTGGTTCTTGGTGAATAGCCTAAAGAATGCTGGTGTAGCTGCAACAGTAATCCGTTAATTAAGATATGGCTAATTCCATGCGTGACTCACACTACTTTTGAGACAACACTTTCATTTTTACAGGTAATTTTAATAGTGTAGGAACAGCTAACAACAATATGACAATAGCATATAATTATTATCATGTCTTATTTTTTTCTATTTTTGTGCAATTGTTTATTTTTACAATGTCAGCAGTATACATCTTAAAACTTAAATGTGACTCACTCTACACAAAAGGAAATGAATTTTAAGAGGTGTTTAAAACTTTATATATCTTCCTCCTAGATATTCAAAAAAATATTCTGATATGAGTATGACATTCAGAAAGAAATGTAATTTACAAATAATAAACAAGAATACGAAAAATGAAATTGATTATTACACAAAACTCATTTTAGTGTGTGACTCTCACTACAGCTTCCTTGTGACTCACACTACACTTCCTGTTTGGGAGATGACTGATTCGATGTAGGCCAATATAAATGTGTACAATGACTGTTATTAATTATAAGTAAAAACTAACATTTTATTACTAGGCCTAAGCAGTTTAATATCTAAATCAGTCTTCCTAGCCCATTACATAATCTTTGAAACTATAATTAGAAAATACATATCTCATGCACTGATCAAACATTGGCTCTGGTAATTTGACTGTGATGTTATTCTTATCACTATCAGCTATATCATCCATCTGAGGCCATGAATATTTGTTGAACTCTTTGTCAAATCTCAGAAATTTTACTGTAATGAAAGAACAAGTTGACGAAACAACTTGTCCGACAAAGTGTTTGATTGTTTTCTTCCCATGAAATGGAACTAAAACCCATTCATCAATGTTGTATTCTCTTTCTGGTATGAGAGAAGGGTTGTTACTTTGCATTTCTGAACCACTGTGATTCACAACTTCGATTTTACCGGATATCAAGTCAACAATTTTATGCTGTTTAGGGTTTCTTGAAACAATGGCAGCTTTAATTTTGTAGGGCGAAATTTTCTCATAGAAGTGCATTTTACGTGTTTCAGGGATATTCACAATTTCAGTCCATTTGGAGCCCAAACCTTGTCCAACTCTGTGACATATATAATTTAATTGAAGATTAATTGGGATAACTTATATGTAATTTTACTAAAGCTTTATGAAATCTTAGTTTTTATTGGAGCTCTTTCTTTAATTTTCAGGAACGGTGACGAACAATGTAGAAAGAGGTGAGTACAACCACAATATTGTAATGTTGGTACTAGGAATTTTTTTTAAGATTCTGTGAGTTCTTATGTCAACATTTGCATCATTGATAGAATTTTGGTACTAGGAATTTTTTTTAAGATTCTGTGAGTTCTTATGTCAACATTTGCATCATTGATAGAATTAAGCTGTTAGGTAAAACATAATTTATCGATTTAGATACTGATTTGCCTCAGGATGTGTCACAGATTGTTGCTGCTATTTTCAATATAATTGAAAGAAATAATGACAGGACTAGCCTATGGCAACCATAAAATTAAAATTTACATTCTGAAATCTTGGGGTAGTAATTGTTTAGGGTACCAGTATGTAACAGGAAGGTAATGCAGGCTTTAACTGTTTATACATAGGCTTTAAGTGCCTTGATTGATCATGTTTTGTACTTAGATTTCATATAATGAAACCTACGATCATATTTTATATTTAATAGGTCTCATTATATGAAATCTAAGTTCACAAAGTTTAACAAAATCAGGAATAAAGTGATTAAGCAAAGTCCAAGAAAGAATAACATTAAAATGTGTTATGCTAGTGATGCTATGTTGTTACATAGCAAGTTCGAAAGTCAAGTTTGCAGCGTCTTTTATCAATTTATGATTACCTCAGAAGAATGTAATATGAAAATGAGCAAACAGCTCACAAACTCAGTATGAAATAGTGATTTTGAAAGGTCTAGTATGAATATTTACTATGAAATGTAGGAAAAGTAGGCCTATCACTAAGCAGTTTTAATTCATCTACAGTGAAGTCGATTCAATGTTACTATTGAAAAGTTCACCATTGATGTTTAAGGATAACAGTCGATTTATTTGCAAAATTCACAAAGGAACTCATCTTAATGAATACTCTGTGTAGCAATGTTTCATGCATGTAATGAATCCAACATTTTTTTCCCCCCAAAAATTTTTCATTATTGTATAGTACAAATGTATGACATTGATTATTTTTACTCCCTTGCCCGAAATGTTTCATAAGATGAGAAGATTCATAAGATTCATTATATTTGGATTTTGTTTTTCATCGCAAACCATATAAGTTGCTTGCTGGTTTCGTGGTTTCCTTTCACTTGATAATTGCAAACTACTACATGAGGAATAATTGGTTGTGTTTTAATTTGAGCAATTTTTACGAAGTTTATTGATCTAATTTTTTATATGTTGTTGCTATTCCTCTGGAAGCAATTTCCAAGAACATTTTAAGAATAATTATTTTGCACAATAAAGACAAACCAAGATTTTAATGCCATGTCGCATTTTGTTCGGCGTTTTACAAATATTGCAGATTTGTTTATATGAGGGTCATTTCATAAATAATACACAGAGTGCCAGAACTGTGAAGTGGATGATATAACATCAATAAAAATTACATCAGTTGCAGTTGAAGGCTTGAGGAAGAAGCGTGTTTTGTTTCGTCCATAGCTTATTTGTATTTATGTAATGATAGCTAGAAATGGAGCCTACACGTGTCTCGGGTACTGTGACAATTGAAGATCAAAGATTGAATCTTTATATGGCAAAATCCCCCACAGAAATCTACACTTTCCACACTGCTTGGGTGGAGTTTGTGATAAGTTTACAGTGGATCGTACTACTGTTTCCTGTTGGACTACTCGTTTTCGTGATGCAGTGTCGGCAAGTTTCAGGAGGTCCACTGTGGACCAGATATTTACATTAAAACAAATCATGGCGAAATGCAAAGAAGGCAATATTGACTTGCATCTATTATTCATTGACTTCAAAAATGCGTATGACAGTATAAATAGGGGAGAGTTAGTGTCAGCAATGATACAATTGCAAATACCATTTAAATTAATAAGATTAACAGTGGAAACAATGAATAGAAATAAAAGCAGGGTCAAAATAGATTCAGAACTGTCAGACTTCTTTGAAATAAATAAAGGATTGAGGCAAGGGGATCCACTGGCCTGCCTTCTTTTTAATATAGCCTTAGAGAAGGTAGTGAGATCGACTGGAATACAAATAGGGAATACAATATTTCATAAATCAGCACAAATTCTAGCATTTGCTGATGATATTGTCATCATTAGTCGAAACCAGAGAACTTTATGTGAACATTTCTTAAATTTGAATGAAGCGGCACAGACGATGGGAATGGTAGTGAATATCCACAAAACCAAATATATGTTCACGGGGCAAGCAATATTACGAGGAGGAGAATGCCTTTGAGTACAAGAATATGAGTCTGAACGAGTCAAATACTTCGGATCAATTGTGTCGGCAGATAATAGTATGGATGCAGAAATTAAAGCAAGGCTATTAGCAGCAAATAGAAGCTATTATGGAATGGCAAGACTGTTTAGGTCTAGAATTCTCCAAAGGTCAACAAAGATCCAACTATATGAAACCCTAATAAAACCAGTATTATTATATGGAGCAGAAACATGGACCATGACGAAAGCAGAAGAAAATTCTCTTAGATCTTTCGAAAGAAAGATCCTACGTAGAATATTCGGTCCAGTAAATGACAGAGGTTTGTGGCGAAAGAGATACAGCAGCAAAATAGACAGAATGTTACATAATCGCCGCCATAAAATCCTCGAGAATAAAATGGTTGGGGCATGTAATGAGGAATACGGAGAATAACATCCCAAAAAATGTATTATTCAGTGAAACGTGGGGACACAGACGACCTGGACGACCCAAACTGAGATGGTTGGATGGTGTGACAGATGATTTGGCAAGAATGGGAATAAGAAATTGGAGAAGAAAAGTACAGGAGAGAGACGAATGGAGAAAGATTTTTGAAGAAGCCAACGCCCACTTAGGGCTGTAGCGCTGATGATGATGATGATGAGTGTCAGCAAGTTTGCGATGTCCAGGCATTTCTGTTTCTGTCCGATAGTCAAGCTGTGAAATTGTTCTCTTCAAATCATTTGTCACAATACAAAATACTGAAGTTGGTGAAATCCCCGTAGCTTCTGAAAGTTCCTCACATGTTACTCAATGATCTCCTTAAAGAGCATCCACCACAAATTTCATACTTTGTTCATGCGTTGATGTTTCCTGGTCTTGCATCATTGTTTAAGCTGACACGAAAACGAGTAGCCCAGCAAGAAACTGAACTACTGTCCACTGTAAGCTTATCACAAACTCCACTCCGCTGTGGATTTCTGTGGGTTTTACCACATAAAGATTCGATCTTTGATCTTCGTCACAGTACCTGAGACACTCTCTCTCTCACGAAATGTTTCATTAGGCTGTAGTTTCTTTTGTAACTTGAAACGTTAGCACTAATGAATACGGTATTTCTTGAAATCGTCTCTTAATTTCGCGTTCTGGCTGTTCGCTTATACATAAACATGTTTTCTGCAATAAAATATATAAACTGATCATTTTATGCCTCGTGATTAAACATGAACGCACCAACGTCAGAACTATGCACCTACTTATATTGTTTGTTCACTGTTGCAATGCATTGAATGTAATAGCGCCTGCCTTTACGTTGCGACGGTCAATGCGTGTGTGTTGGTCCACGTGGGCGCCAATCACGATGGTTGCTCTCTCCTTTCTCTGCCGCGTCGCCGACAAAGTCCGGATCGGTTAGCTCAGCTGGGACGCCAATACACGATGCTGTCCCACCGTGGAGATGATCTCTTTTCAGGGACACTGTGGTTTTGTGGGTGAAGGATTTTAATGTGATTTTTGTCGATCAGACGAACACAATGAGAAAAAAAACCATGGAGTAAAGTTCCACTAATCTGGTTTATTATGATCACGTCCCTACGTGAGTATGAACGACGGAATACTGGCTGTTGTCTTCTCTGTAATCTCGGCAACGTTTTTCTTTTATCTAACGCCTGTTTAAATCACCACTACTATTTCCGGAGTAAGTCACAAATTCAAAAACACGAAGTCTCCACTTTACCACCTCGATCGGCTCAATGGCCGGGAATTGTATGAGGGTGCGTCTTGGTTCGCCACACGTTTAAATACCTGTCGTGATGACGCGCTCTCAAGACGCTACTTTTGTTTGCTAGCTTTAGACATCGCGCGCGTTCCTCGACAATGAAAACCCACGCTTCGGGAGCCAATGCTGCGCTAGAGTTCAACAGCCTTGCGCGCGTCTTCGGGTTGAGTGCCCATACACTTAGGCTTAATGTAATTGCCGCCTGTAAGACTGTGAGTACAAAACACCTATTATACGCTTCGCCGCTCACAACCGCTTGGGTTCGAACACCTTAAGAAACGGAGAAATATCTGACATGAAGCTGTACTGTATTTGATATAAAAGAAATATCTCTTCCTATTACTAGACCACCCGACTACCGCTTCAACGTATGGATAAATGATTTTCTTACCCAGTGCATACATATTCTTCATGAAATATTGCGAAACGTTCGTACATATTGTGAATAGCGATAGTATAAATAAACTAAATAAAACCCACATGTTGTACAATATAAGGTATAGTCGGCGCGTTCATTTAATATCCAGTGGGAAGGCTTTGTGTTGTGATATATTTTATCTGCACGCATCAGTACTGTCAATGTTAAGCGTTGTCACGTTTCCGCTGTAAAGATCGTTTCTAGTTACAATTACCATTAGCGATATATTTATTTCAACTCGCGTCAATAAACTCGAGATACGGCAACAGTATTTCATACTCCACGTGGAATTGATATCGGCACATCAATTAAAAACGCATCATTGGTAGTCGTATGTTACCGCTTCTTGTGACTGGAGGGACGTCAGAGAAAGCCTAATCAATAAACAAACTCTTATCTCTTCAAAGAAAAGCGTGTTCTTTGATACAGGCGGATACTATAGCAAAGATAGTGTGATTAGACAATTATCAATAACGTCATTTATAGGCATAAGAGGATCTTCGTAGATCCAATATTGGCCATCTCATACTCTAGTTCAGTGGCCGTCAGCACTCGCTGAAATGGGTAACGGGTGAGAAGTGTATCTGAATATGCACCGTCGTGCAAAAGGGAGGGTGCACTGTGCTGATGACCGCTGCTCTAGTTAATACCATGTGTCTGAAGCGAGTTTGTATTCAGTTATGAACTGTGACATGTATTTCTATATACTGTATAATTAATCTGCCTATGATAGTGCAGAACATCTTTGAGAGAGGTAGACGGTCTCTACTAAGACGAAGTTATAGATACACGAAAGAAATAATATTTTGAACACGTGTTTGGATGCAGTGACAATTGATTAAAAAGAATCTACCTACGGTACCTATATTTTACTATTTATGTACCAGTAATCACGTCAGTTTATTGATTTTAAATTTTCCACATATTTGCCTGTCATTCTCATTGATGAATAAAGGAAGTGGTTTACTGATTTGTGTGTCCAGTTATCTGTAAGTAATTACTCATCAGTCCGATCAATAGTACGAGTTCATAATACACTGATTCGAAACTAGTACTAAATATTAATACATAATACACTTTTAGACTGCTCACTTACAAACTATTTCATGCCTTGTCTCAAATAGTGATATCTCGACAAATGAATTTTGTTGCAAATTTTTACACCTTCTACAATATCGAAGAGTTTGGTACATTATTATTCATAACCACTCTTTATACATACATAAAGCATGTAGTAAAATTGAAACTGGGATTTCGGTATGTCATGATCTCATAAGGAATATTTTGGGAAATAAATGCGAAATACTGTGTGGGAAATATTCCGTAGTCACGATGCTGTAGAGCATTAATTATCGTACTGTTAGCAATGACACGCTCTGAAGGTATAAATAGTCTCTTGTGCATTTCATTCTCTTAGTTAACAAGCTGTGGTTCTCACAATACAGTGTTTTGTTTCCAGACAGCCTACAACGTTTTGATGGGTTGAATAGGTCTTTGTGTCATGATAGGTTACTGGATCTTGTAGTTATCTTGCTCTTCACGCTCTGATAAACATCTAACAGTTCAGAAGACTTCAGATGTTACACCACTCAAAGGTTTACACCTTTTTATATATTTTATGCGAACTGTGACTCGCCTGTCACTGAGTTATTTTACCTAAAACTGTGAAATTGTCAAATATTTTATAGTGCTACTAGTAAAGTAAAAAAAAAAAAAATCTGGTAAATATTTAATTCACAATTAGCAAGGAGTTCGTTGTGAATTATCGGTACATATCTATTAACTGTTGTCAGGGCCGTGTTTAAGGGTCATTACGCCCCTGGGCAAAAAAAAAAAAAATGTCGGCTACTCTACATATGAAAGATGCGCAAAATTTATTCTCATTTTAACTTTTCACATGTTCATAACTAGGGAGCGGATTTTTATGTGTTAAACAATTTAAATATATTTATTTTTTATGTGCTAAAAAGTACGAAAATATTTGCTAAAAAGTAAAAAAAAATATATATATATATTTCTTTTAAATATGACAAAAATACCTTACTTAGCTTGAAAAAAAATGTTACTAGGTACTCACCCACCACACTTGAGTGCTAGTAGTTGGCCGAGAATTGCAGTGATCAACAAAGTTCATCTCCAAATTCTCCATCACAAATGCATACCGATTATCTCTGAACAAGACTTACACTGTGAAAACGTTCTTTCCACATCACATGACGTCACACGTGCATATTTAAAGAGAGGAATGTCACAAACACAAACACCGTCAATTTCACCTACAGGCACACCCTCCAATACTTGAGAAACTTTACACATTTTTTTATATCCACTGTTTTTTCCAAACACATTCTGGAATTTGTCCCTTAGTACTTGTACTTCTGAACCTGGTAGCAAGTCTAGTTTAATTTCCACGGCACTCACCTCCCTGTTTCAGACAACAGGTGTTTGGATGTTTCGAGTTTTTTATGGTGTTACACAAAAAGCTTAGATTTGCTAATGGGAAAGCCAAATCGTTTTTTAAACAACCATCTTCCAGTATATTTTGAAGGATATCGATTGACGAAGCCCGATAACAGGGAGTCACAAGAAGATATATTGCCTTACTTGATAGACATGAGCGAGAGGCGAGAGATTTGTTTAAATTAAATAGTATTCATACCCGAGCTCTTATCTGTTGTGTTTCACAAACAAAGCGTGGAATGAAATCATCTTCAGCAACAATAAACATTCCTAATTATGTGTTGCAAGATCTCTCCTCCTTGTCCATGTTAATTTATTCTCTAATAATAACACTGATATGCTGCCTAGCAGTTCTCACAACTTGAGGCGATACTACTGTATTACAAAAATGGATCACGGATACACCACACAGCGCTTAGAAACACGAAGCAACCACGAATTCTTAAAAAGATAACGTACTTCTGAATGACATAATTGATTTAGTTTTAAAATGTTTAAAAGTTCATGTAAAAAATTATTTAAGTAAAAAAACTCAAAGATTTATATGTTTATAATAGATTTCCTGAAAATATGTATTTACATAATTTTTTTGTGAAAATATGTGTTTTTATGTGAAATAAAATTCGGGTTTTAAACTTGAAACTTCATGTACGGAATTGTGTTTTATCACACGCAAAAATAATACTGTATTTAATTACATAGGAATCCGCTCCTTATTCATAACATAAATAGAATTGAAGAGTAGCCTATGATCCCAAAACTCGCTCAATCCATTTGGCCATGTTTATTAATTAATCAATCTTCTTAATGTATCCAGCTGTTTGCTGACAACATAAAGTCCACTATAGTCCACTGTAGTCTATTCAGTTGTTATTTGGCTATGTTTATGATTTATACATATAATTATTTTTGAGCCCTGTAACATTATATGTAAAGTTATCTTCTTCCAAAACAACGCCAGTCCTTGTCTATTGTGTTATTGTGCATGCCACTTGAAAACTCGCACATTTCGTAGATCCGTGGACAAAGACACTAGCTCGGTCCTTTCATAATAATGATCTTAACGCGTTCTGGGATTACACTTCTCAATTATAAACATAAATGAGGTGATCAGAATGACAGTGGAGTATGTCACTTTTCACAAAAATTAGTCGCAAGTTTTTTCTTTTCTGGAGGAGGGCCTTGAAGGCTTATACTGTAGCCTTAGGCTTACCACTCGTGTTCTGTGAATGATTTTGTGACCGAATGGCCGTGCTCTAGCACTGTACACAGCATGCCACACCGTGAACTTAAAGTTACCCAGCAATGCTGGTTCAATTGGCTGAGGGAAAACCTCGGAATAAAACCCCAACCAGGATTTGAACCTGAGTCCGCTCGTTTCACGGTTAGACATGCTAACCGTTACTCCACAGTGGTGGAATATGCACTTTCATGTATCAGCTGTTGTTCTCTGTTTTTAGATAGATTTTATTGTTGGTTCATAAATTATTATTGTCTCTACATCTACAATGTTTAGGCTTACAATTCTGATTTCATAATGGTGAAGTTATTCTCTGTTGAAACACAATTTATTCTGAAAACATTACTTACTTTTAAATTTTAGGCCTAAACTTTATACTCTAAATCAGAGAGATTTTCTATTTCACCGAAGTTTTGTATAATTTTCCAGAAATTTGCTTCCCCATAAAATCTACTGCTCAGTTTGCTACCCCCTAATTATGGCCCTGACGATAATCATTAAAAACATTACATTGTACAAAAAGTATGCACTGCTCTATTGTGTATTAATATAATCATTTGTTATCTTCATATTTGTCTGTATAGCAATAGATTAGGTATTAGAATTTCAAAAGTTAAAATTTCCAGGCTGTTGTACTGTTCGGTTTTTTTTTTTTTTTTTTTTTTTTTTTAAGCAAAATAGTCAGCAATGCGTCTAAATTTTGTAGCAGCTGTCTGTGGTATTTTAAATTAATTTTATTTTCAAGAGTAATTATCAGTCTTGGAGTTTTTATCGAATTTTGTATTTATAGAGAATTTTTTTTTTTTGTTACAAAAGTATTTTCTTTTCTTGCTGGGTTTTACTTCCCTTTTCACTGTTATCTCTACAACCTTATTTTAATAGTGCACTTCACATTGTGTTCTACCTATTTACAGAACAGTTTTATTACTGAAATGTTGTTTTCATATAGTGATAGCACTTTTAGTCGAAATGCATGCTATAAGTAATACTTTTCCGGACACTTATGCGAAAGAAAATGTTACGTGTAACTTATATAGCTTACAGAAAGCTACATGTATGTATAGGCATTACATTTTCCTTGTTTAACTCAATTGAGTTCAGAGCAACATAATATTAAATCACTTGTCGAAATTGAGAAAAGGTGTGAAGAATACATAATTATGTTTGATTTCAGTAGTGATACTACCGCTAAATCTTTGTCACACTAGAGTTTTCGCACCCTCTCCTTACGCAAACCTTAACGCTATGTTGACATCATTGACGAAAGAGCAGATCAGAGCCATGCACCTCACGTTATTTCTCTATGGATGCGAATAACGTGCACGTGAAAGAAGTTTACCGTAGGCCTAAAACATGATACCTCGTAGAACAGCTCAAAATGGATAAATTATTCGGGCCAAAGCACAAGAAGGCTCAGGAAAGAATTTTTCTTCGAGGTTCCTACAAAGGTCGAATCGTAAATACTCGGTCAAGCGAAAATATTTTTTTGTTTAACTTGTCATAACTCGGAAACCAATAAAGATTTTGAATAGTGGCCACTTTTCAAAGTAATTTCCATTCTTTATCAACATTTCTTTATCTTTGATCTCCCCCTCATCTAACGTGTGAAAAATAAAAAAGTTTACAACTTACCAACTTTTGAAGGTGTAAATGTCTATTCTGAACAGATCACGTCGAAGTTAGTAGTTTTTCTCACTTTTCAGGAAAGATTTTCATTTAACAATTTTTTTTTCTATGATTTCCTTAGACATTGAGCCATCAATTACGAAAAATACATTGCGATTGATTGACAATCATAGGAGCTACGACACAATAAATGTTAACGGAGCGAGAAATATCGTATAATAGAAACAACAAACGAGAGCACCGATCGCTTTTGATTCTTTCCTAAGCTTTACGAACATGAACATACGTCACCAAATGTGGTATTATTGACGTTAACTTAGCGGGCGTCGAGGGTACGAAAACTCTATCATCGTAAATAATGATTCTTTCCGATGTTTTACGAACTGTGACATACGTCACCAAATACGTAATTACTGACGTCATCATAGCGTTAACGTTTAGCGTATGACGAGGGTGTGAAAACTCTCTAATAAAAAGTAATGTCTGTAACTACAAGTACATATTTGTACAAAGTTTTAAAGTGGGCGTTGGTCTTAAGTATATGATGGTGTAAATGACGTGTCATTTTTAAGCTTTGGTTTAGAAACTAGAAAAGAGAAATTTAAGATATCATTTTTTTTTTAATCTTGACAGTGTTCTTCTGTGAAATGGTATGCGACTTACCATTATATTGGATCTAGCCCTTGAATTGTTCCGAGGTTTGTACTTTGTGCAATACTTATATGTAATTTATTCATATTTATTTTGTAAACTGAGCTTATTTTCAAAACTACTCTTGTCCATTCCCATAACATTGTTGGAAATCACGAACGCAATTCTATTTGCACGAGTAAATATAACATTTTTCCCTCAACATTTTCTAGGGTTAGCCGGGATACCAAGTTAATATAGATTATATCTTTGTAGTTAAGAATTTCATTTACACTGAAGAATTTTATCGTGCAATTCGGTTTTTAGGTCAAAAATTTCTTACCACCTAGGCAAGAGACATTATGAAACCGAAGAGGTTGGATGCATTTAGAATTCTTTCCAGACAAGGGGATAGTGACCGGAAGCGAAGATGTTATTTATTATCTCTGCTAGGAAGGGTTTTCTACCATTATTCAATTTTTTAAAAAAGAACCTGCATTCATTTTTATTCCTTAATAATTGCAAATCATCAAGCTCTTTTTCTCCAATATTCTCTATTTTTTTCTCTTATGCACTCTTTTTTTCTTCAACCCTGGCTGACCGATATTCTTCTACTAAATTTCTTGTATGTCCTCTCTGCTGCATCTTTCTGTAAGCCATTTTGCTATGATGCGTTTTAAAAGCATATTTATTAAATTCTTATTTTTTGTTGCAGTGCTGTACCTAATAGGCTATCACATCCTGTTTGCAATTTTCATGTGGGCATATTGGCAAACAATTTTCACAGAAATTGGCAGAGTTCCTACACAGGTGAGATATTAAGTTTTAATGATTTTTGTGAACTAAGTGTCGCATTGCTATATGAAAGTCATTGTCTAATTGTTAATATTGTTGTTTCTTTTAATTTTCTAAAGAACATTGGATTTTTACTCTTAGATTAAAAACTGACAATGCGTATTGAGCATGTACTAATAATAGGAAATGAGAATACTGTGAAGTGTGTCATCACACTTTTCTTAGTGGTCAGAGAATGTAAATGTGGTTTTCTGTTAACGAACAGTGACGTGTATTATGCAGATCAAGCTTTCAGGTATAACTCCCTGTAAAGTTGATTTGAATAATTTCGAGAGAAAATTGTGTGCACTCAATGTTGGTTGCTTGACGGTTGTCAGGCCACTTTGAGGTCTGTTGATATACAGGGAAAAATTGGATTGGTATCTGGTAGAGTTCCCGGGTAGCTCAGTTGGTACAGTGTTGGTACATTTAACCAGAGGTCCTGGGTTTGATACCCGGCCACGGAACAATTTTTCCCTCGAAATTATTCAAATCAACTTTACAGGGAGTTATACCTGAAAGTTTGATTTGCATAGTGAAGGATTGTTATATTGTTTGATAGGTTGTATTGTGTGGTGCATTGTTTGTATTGTTTGATACATTGTTTAGTACATTGTTTGTATTGTTTGGTACATTGTGTTTATATTGCTTGTATTTGATACATTGTTTATATTGTTTGGCACATTGTTTATATTGTTTGATAGGTTGTATTGTTTGGTACATTGTTTGTATTGTTTGATACATTGTTTGTATTGTTTGGTACATTGTGTTTATATTGCTTGATATATTGTTTGTATTTGATACATTGTTTATATCGTTTGGCACATTGTTTGTATTATTGTTTATATTGTTTGATAGGTTGTATTGTTTGGTACATTGTTCGTATTGTTTGATACATTGTTTAGTACATGTTTGTATTGTTTGGTACATTGTGTTTATATTGCTTGGTATATTGTTTGTATTTGATACATTGTTTATATTGTTTGGAACATTGTTTGTATTGTTTGATACATTATTTATATTTGTTAGGTTGTATTGTTTGGTACATTGTGTTTATATTGCTTGATATATTGTTTGTATTTGATACATTGTTTATATTGTTTGGCACATTGTTTGTATTGTTTGATACATTGTTTATATTGTTTGGTACATTGTTTATATTGCTTGGTACATTGTTCGTATTGTTTGATACATTGTTTAGTACATTGTTTGTATTGTTTATTACATTGTGTTTATATTGCTTGATATATTGTTTGTACTTGATACATTGTTTATATTGTTTGGCACATTGTTTGTATTGTTTGATACATTGTTTATATTGTTTGATAGGTTGTATTGTTTGGTATATTGTTTGTATTGTTTGATAGGTTGTATTGTTTGGTACATTGTTTGTATTGTTTGATACAATGTGTTTATATTGTTTGATACATTGTTTGTATTTGTATTGTTTGTATTGTTTGATACATTGTTTGTATTTGTATTGTTTGATACATTGTTTGTATTGTTTGATAAACTGTGCTTAAGTTATATTGTTTGATGCATTGTGCTTATATTGTTTGACACATTGTATTTTTTGATACATTATGCTTATATTATTTGATACATTGTATTGTTTGTTACATTGTATTGTTTGATACATTGCTTGTATTCTTTGGTACATTGTTTGTTGTTTGATAAACTGTGCTTAAGTTATATTGTTTGATACATTGTGCTTATATTGTTTGACACATTGTATTTTTTGATACATTATGCTTATATTGTTCGATACATTGTATTGTTTGTTACATTGTATTGTTTGATATATTGTTTGATACATTGTTTGTATTGTTTGATAAACTGTGCATAAGTTATATTGTTTGATACATTGTGCTTATATTGTTTGACACATTGTATTTTTTGATACATTATGCTTATATTGTTTGATACATTGTATTGTTTGTTACATTGTATTGTTTGATATATTGTTTGATACATTGCTTGTATTGTTTGATGCATTGTTCGTGTTGTTACTTTTTTTTCTCTCTATAACTGTTTAATAAATATTTTTCATAAAAGATAACATAGGATTTTTTAGTCTTAGTTTGACTCTTGCATTACGCCCTGCCAAGTATTGTCACTTAAGAAACAATCTGTATAGTGCTAGTAAATCCAAATACATGTATTCCGAGGTAATAGACATATTTTTTCTTCCTAAAATTTTTGCATAATATGGACAACTAAAATTGTCCTTCAAATTATGATCAGTCAAGTATTAGCGTGTATAATGAAATGTACAAGAATTATTCCTCATGAAAATTGTTCATGGGAAGAAGAGATGCGTCCTGTACAACAGTGTTTATTCTTACAGGGCTGCAAATACAGTGCATTTTTAATAGGTGTGATATTTGTTATGGAGCAGTGTGTTAAGTCATTGTAGTTACAAGGTTGCTTTCTGTGCAGTTCAAAATGCCCAGAGCAGAATTGGAGAAACTGGAACAAGCTGAGAGTGACGAGGCTCAGAGACAGATTTTGGAGCGATTTGCGCAGAATCTTCCTGTCACAAACCGTACTGTCACCGGTGGTAAGTCTGTGTCCATATCAGAAGATTATTATGTGTGTTCTTATTTAAATTATTTGAAAATTTAATGTGATATTTCATCAGTTCTTAAATTTGTTCTTCCCTTTTTGTTTCTCTATTTTGTTACCTTAAAATGTTGTCATTGGTTCATTTTGTTTCAGCAATACGGTACTGTGAGAAGTGTCAGCACGTTAAACCAGACAGGGCGCACCATTGCAGTGTGTGTGGTGAATGTGTGCTCAAAATGGATCATCACTGTCCATGGGTCAATAATTGTGTGGCATTTACCAACTACAAATTCTTCATTTTGTTTCTGGGATATGCACTTCTGTACTGCCTCTTCATAGCATTTACAACATTATCATACTTTATAAGGTTTTGGAAGGTAAATGAAATTTAATCTTTTATGTATTGACTTTGGAATTGAACAGGTTACATCAGCTGCTTGTCTATGCAGATGACGTGAATATGTTAGGAGAAAATCCACAAACGATTAGGGAAAACACAGGAATTTTACTGGAAGCAAGTAAAGAAATAGGTTTTGAAGTAAATCCCGAAAAGACAAAGTATATGATTATGTCTCGTGACGAGAATATTGTAGGGAATGGAGATATAAAAATTGGAAATTTATCTTTTGAAGAGGTGGAGAAGTTCAAATATCTGGGAGCAACAGTAACAAATATAAATGATACTCGGGAGGAAATTAAACACAGAATAAATATGGGAAATGCCTGTTATTATTCGGTTGAGAAGCTTTATCATCCAGTCTGCTGTCGAAAAATCTAAAAGTTAGAATTTATGAAACAGTTATATTACCGGTTGTTCTTTATGGTTGTGAAACTTGGACTCTCACTTTGAGAGAGGAACATAAGTTAAGGGTGTTTGAGAATAAGGTGCTTAGGAATATTTGGGGCTAAGAGGGATGAAGTTACAGGTGAACGGAGAAAGTGATTATCAAACCCAGTAGTGATAAATAGCCTCTGATGAATAGACTAGCCTGTGAAGATGCAGAGTGACTATTTCATAAGGTGTAAATTAATTATGGTGTATGTATATAGTAATGTATTAATTAATTATTCAAATTTTCCAGGGTGACCTACAAGGAATTGGCCGCTTCCACATTCTGTTTCTGTTCTTCGTTGCAGTAATGTTTGCAGTTAGCCTTGTCTCTCTCTTCTGCTACCATTGTTACCTTGTGCTTCGAAATAGGTCAACGTTAGGTAAGAATTATTTATTTAATGGCTAATTACTGTAGAATCCCTTCTAACTGTCATCAAAGGGACCAGACTAGTTCCAGACACGAGATTTTGCTGGATAATTGAATAAATACCGTTATATACAAAAAAAAAAAAAAAAAAAAAACTTCGTATTTCATGGTGCCAAATGTTGAAATTGCATCCATGTGAAGTTAATTTCTCTATCATTTGCTTATAACTGAATAAACATAAAAACTGTGTGGATTTTCCTTATTGAAACACATCACACAACACAAATAATACACTAATTGTAGGTTCGAATATTCCCTGAAAATTAAAGTTCATGCGAACTTCTTAATGTGGCAACACTGATGGCCCGAACATAACTAAATAAACATAAAAACTGTGTGGATTTTCTTTATTAAAGCACATCACACAAGACAAATAATATACTAATGTTAGGTTCGAATATTCACTGTAAATTAAAGTTCATGCGAACTTCCTAATGTGGCAACACTAACGGCCCAAACATAACTAAATAAACATAAAAACTGTGTGGATTTTCTTTATTAAAACACATCACACAACACAAATAATACACTACTGTTAGATTCGAATATTCACTGAAAACGAAAGTTTGTGCTAACTTCCTAAAGTGGCAAAACTGATGGCACAAACTGTGGCAGTGTGGTAGATTTAAACTTTTTTCTTTTGGCCCAGCCGAAAGTTCTGTTGTTTTGGTATTGCCAGTTATTTGGATGCCAGTTACAAGGGATTATACTAACATTTAATTTTTATTTTAACTACTATAGTTTTCAAATTTGTGAGTTGGGTACAAAGTTCTAAATCTAAATAATTTATGATTGTGTTATCCTTTTAAAGCCACTTAAATGCTGTGGCTAATACAGATTCCAAAACTTGTGGACTAAAATGTTTTTCCTTTTGTAATTTGAGTACCGTAAACTGGGGTAAACTTGGTTACAAAAAAAAATTAAGTCATGATATCAGTCCTAATTGTGACTTAGAGTTATAAAAGAAAATACGTAGGCAATGAAGAAGTAATGAACTTTAAAATATATTCAGTGCATTTGATATTATGATTTAAATTATTTTTTTTCCTTTGTAGTCAAGTTTACCCAGCAGTAAAGTAGCTATATCCCAGTTTATGGTATTATGTGAATTGGGGTTTCGTTTACGATGTCTTAATCAAATTGGGTAACAAATATTTCTCAGTATATCGTTGTTGTGAGTTAGTTTGTGACTAGCAATGATAATAAAAATCTTCAACCTTGTAAAATGAAATTTTGTCATTGACGGAATTGCCTGAATAGAAACTATTCAAGACAGTCTCTATTTTAATAACAGAGAGACAAGTGATAAAATCTTTTTTCTCGAAAAAGAATAGTTAAATGTATGAAGCAATGAAGTGATTGAAGACTGTTCTGGAATAATGAAATTTAGGTAAATCTGAGTGTACATAATACAGTTCTAAATATATGGGTTCACTGCAGTTGTGATTGACGTAACAAAAGGAAACTTCATTTGTGCAAGAATGCATGCTTTATGATAGCGACGAACTAAATATGGATAGAAATTGTTACATAACAATTAAAAAAAAAACTAACCCTTTTAAATTACTATTGCTCTAATATATATATATATATATATATATATATATATATATATATATATATATAATATACACTGTGATTCAAAATGGAAGAGCAGATTTCAATTTTGTATTACAGACAAACTATCAAAGATAGAAACACATTGCATATGTCATTGGATAGCAGAAGGTTCAAAGTTTTATCCTACAGGCACTGTACACTCAACATGAGCACCATGTGTTGCGCAAGAAACATAGAGACGATAGTCCAGTTCATTCCACACATGCATCAACTGGTCCCTGTTTATTGAATTGACAGCTTCAACAATTTGATTTGTCAGAGCTTCAAGAATAGCTGCCAAAGGTGGGAAAAACACTGTGTCTTTTATGTACCCCCACAGATAAAAAGCACACGGAGTAAGATCTGGTGACCTGGGAGGCCAGAAACAATGAACAAGATATTGTTGTCCACCTCTTCAAACCAACGTTGTGGAATGGTGATGTTCAGATAATGCCGTACCTCAAGGTAAAAGTGAGGCGGGGCGCCATCTTGCAAGAAAATGAAGTCATTGGAATCTTCATGAAGTTGAGGAAACAACCAGTTTTGCAGCATGACAACTCGCGAAAATGATTTTTCCTGTGGTGTAATAGTAGCCATGATGCTATAAATAAAGAGCGCAGCTGTGTCCAAACTTTGAACCTTCTGCTATCCAATGACATGTGCAATGTGTTTCTATCTTTGATAGTTTGTCTGTAATACAAAATTGGAAATCTGCTCTTTCATTTTGAGTCATGGTGTATTCATATTAAAAACCAAATAGGTGGGCAAAATTTGACTGACACATAAGATTGGTGAGTTACTTGTGATGCAGAAACAATAAATTCTATTAATTTTGCTCTTCCTTCACAGAGGCCTTCAGAGCACCAATATTTCGCACTGGTGCAGATAAAGATGGGTTTAGTTTAGGAAAGTACAACAATTTCCAAGAAGTCTTTGGAGATAATAGAAGAACGTGGTTTTTGCCCATTTTTACAAGGTAAGTGACGTATATTGCTGATCAATAGAGGTAGATGATTATTATTATTATTATTATTAATATTAATATTAATATTAATTATAGGGTAGGAAGTCCCTGTAAATAGTTGTGTAATTTGCGTACTGAAGCATTTGATGGTAAATGAGAAAAACTATAAACATTGTGAGCAATCAATACTAAAGTGCTGTATGCTTATATATGAATTTGTTTTTAGTGAGATTTTTCTATTTTCTTTTCGTATTAGAAATATATTTTTATACTTGGAATGGATTTTGGCTAAGTATTCTCCATTTGAGACACTGATCCAACAAATCTTATAGTCTTTATTTTATAACTTGATTGGTACAATAAAAATGTAATGCCTACAGTAGAAGATGCATTAGAATCAAGTCTTGGATCTTCAATAATATCCACTTACACTGGACGTGATGAAGCAAGGATGTTTGTAAAAAAAAAAAAAAAGGTATTATTGTACAGTGTCAATTGATTTATATTGTTCGTAAGTGACAGTGCTGCTTTATGCAGTTGTAAGTGTAATTGTTGACTACAATTTAATCATTTGTGAATTATGTGAAATAAGAAAGAGCACATGACTTGATAACAACCTGGTGTACTTAGTTGCTGGATATAAACATTTCTTTAAGATAGTAGAGAAGTTTTCAATTTATGATTTTAAATATATCAAAAGAAGAAATAATTTATTTCACTTTCGGAATCAATGTGTTTGTAATTATTCTTTGCAATTAGAGTTGCCATCTTGAAGTCAAAAGTCCTGACAATTGAAACACGTGATACCCTGTTTTAGAAATGAAAGATGTCAAATGATGGCACCTTAAAAAAACCAACAGATAATGCATTCAAAATCTCTAAAAGTATTAACGTCAGTAGCGGCCGGTGATCGAAATCCTCGGTGAGGCCAGATGCAACTAGTTTAAGTGCCTCCGATAGAAAATGTTGATTTATGATATTAATTATTATTGTTATTATATTATTAATATCATTATTACTGTATTATTATTATTACTATTATTAATATTAGTCTATTATTATTACTAATAATGAAAAATAATAATTTCACTCACCAAATAAGCTGTTATGCTGCGAGTTTCAGTGATTGTACCAGTGTGATGAAGCAACCCATATTATGTGTTGAAATTTCCCTTTCTTTCTTTTCTTTTTATTTTTTTTCCTTTGACAGCAACAAATAAGGCCAACAGAGAAGTTTATTTTGCACTACATTACCACTTAACCATTTATGTTTCTCATACCAGGATGCAATAGAAACTCGCGTTTTAAGATTATCTGTCAGAAAAATTGTCTGCGATGTCATAGGTCGGCTCTCTTTTGATTTAAAACTTCCTTTCTTTCAATATTATTTCTTCTCGAAAAAGGATACTCTAACAATGAATTAACTACACCAGAATTATTTCTGGCATTTGTTTCTGTTTATATTTATCCGAAATACATAACAACATTGGCCCAGATTCACTACACGAAGTACAATAGTACAACACCCTCGCTTAAGTCATAAACATATAAAAGGAGAGAATAGTGTGGGTCTCTGCCTGCCAAAGAGCTGGAATGTTTGTTATTTATGGCCTATTTAGGAAGACAAGTCACCCTATTCCCACCCCACTCTACCCTTGAGGCTGGCCCATGGTTGGGAGGAGTAACCTGATCAGGCCAGACGAATTGTGCCTCAGTTACAACGTTTTAAGCGCAACGTCAAAAGCCCTCGAAGACACATGAAAATGCAAAAGCAGACCCGGCACGAGCGATCCTGGCCTCTGGAACAAATTTTACTGCAAAACAGGTCTATATACATCACAAGCTAGACCCGGCACGAGCGATCCTGGCCTCATGAACAAATTTTACTGCAAAACAGGTCTATATACATCACAAGCTAGACCTGGCACGAGCGATCCTGGCCTCATGAACAAATTTTACTGCAAAACAGGTCTATATACATCACAAGCTAGACCCGGCACGAGCGATCCTGGCCTCATGAACAAATTTTACTGCAAAACAGGTCTATATACAACACAATCCAGACCCGGCACGAGCGATCCTGGCCTCAGGAACAAATTTTACTGCAAAACAGGTCTATATACATCACAAGCTAGACCCTGCACAAGCGATCCTGGCCTCATGAACAAATTTTACTGCAAAACAGGTCTATCTACATCACAAAGTTTTCAAATGCTTCCATACAGCAATATATGCTTCATTGAAATAACTAATACATTACATAAAAACAAAATTTGATTTCAGTTAAGCAAGTGACTGAGGCCCGGCCTCACTTGCCTCAGTCAATCAGCCGCCACTGATTAACGTTAAATTATGTTTACTTTATGAACATGATGACTTGTAAAAACCAGTGGGTTGGGGCTGGAAATTACAGATGGATTTATTGTCTGATGAAGCAGCTTTTAGATGCAGGGCATATTGGGAACAATTCATGTTATAGTTTTATTTTAACAAGACGTTCACTTTCCACGGATTTCACCTGAAGTTTATTTCTCTCATCACTGCACAAGTTTTTCAATAAGGAAAGCACTCTTTCTACATATGCATTACTCACAGGAATGGAAAACACAAATTTAACTGTCTTTAATAAGTTCGCGGCTGCACATTTGTTAAAGAAATGAACTCGTTTTTGGTCAGTTGGTAAATCTAAGTTTTTAGGAATTACAGTAACATTTCTTAGAACTACAAATTCATTGTACAATTCATCACCATTTACTTCTATACTGTGATCATTTACAATCTCTATAAGGCTATCAAAAGTTACTATGTTCTTAAGCTTAAGACAACGAATTTTTTAAGGGGAGGTTTCGAAATTGAACTGTTTATTTAAATCAGAAGTAAACACTGAAATACTGAAACAATTGTCTTTAGGGACAATTAATATTAGGTACCCTCCACAAAACTGGCTTAATTTATACACCGACGGATCCTTGATCTCCAGAGAACAAGGTGCTGGTGCAGGTGTTACGTGCTGTCTCTTCTCACTTTATAGATCTCTTGGATATGGAACAACAAGTTTTGATGGTGAAATCATTGCAATAAGTGAATGCCTCAGGAATCTTTTATGCCACATCAATAAATTTAGGAATGCAGTTATAATGTCAGACTCCAAAGCAGCTATTCTATCAATCGTCTCTAAACACACATCTTCATCTCAAACAGCAGAAATAACTAAAATGCTCTCTGAATTAATATCACTCAATAAAAGAATTGTTTTCCAATGGATACCATCCCATTGTGGAATCGGGAAATGAGAATGCGGATGCTTTAGCAAAAAAAAGGGCAGCACTGCTACTTACAGACCTGTTACTAAATCTACGTATTACTCTGTGAAGAGATTTATTAAATCTACATACTTAGACTTCAACAAACAAAATTTGATAACTCAATCCCAAGGGAAAAAATGGAACTCTCTGCATCAAAATCCACAGTTAATTCCCGATTTACCACGAAAATCGTCTGTAGCTGCATTTAGATTGGCAACAGGCCATGATTGTTTCGCCAAACACCTGCATAGAATTGGAATATATCAGTCCCCTAACTGCCCATTGTGCAACTCAAACCAAGAAATGGATTCGGAACACCACAAAATCTGTGCTTCAGTGGCTGGTCATGATAATATCTTTGAAAAATATTGGAGTGCAAGAGGTCAAATGACTTTATTGTCAAACGCCTGGCATTAGAAAACAACAACAACATTTAAATAGTCAAGGTGCCTCTGATAAAATCATTAGCAGAATCTATTCTAAATATTTCCTGGTCCGATTTGCTTAATTTCTTCAAATTTTAATTAACATGAAAGCCATAAAACCCATCTTTTAAACTAGATTTAAGGTTTTTATTTAATAATGCTGAAATGGTATAAAGATCTATAGGTTGCATTGTTCTAGTTTCGAGTTGTAAAATTGTTGTAACAAAATTCATATGTGTGTTTACCAGATTAACCTCTTTAATAGATTTAGTAATTCTAAATCAACTATAAAGTCATTAATGCAGACACCTATACAACAAAAAGAATTGCTAAGTTCATCAAAGTTTCCATATTAAAGAATTCGTCTTATCTTCTCCTTGTAAGATTGTATGGTTTGCAGTTTTTTTAGCAAACACTCTAAAGCCGACAACAAGGACAACCACTGAACAGGAATTTGCCTTAAAATTGTTGAACATTCTTGCTCAACAAACTGAGTTCTCGAGTTCATGAGTTTTTGTGTTGGAAGATGTTTGATCCTCATTGGGTTTGAACATCGGAAATGCACGAGGGAATAATCTCTCAACTCATATCTTAGCTGCTACACACGAGGTGCGAACAGAATCATTGGAAAAGGAAAGCCCTGTTGAAGGCGATTATTGCCAGGCAACATTCAAAACATAGCGTGACTGAGAACTGAAAAGACTAGTCGATTGCATGCCTATTCAACTGCAAGATTTGATCGAGATGGGAGGAAGATGGACTAAATATTGAATCGTGGTTTTTTGTTTTGTTTTTTGAACTTTTAATTGTTTGAATTTTCTAAGACAGACACCAGTAAGTTTGTTTTGTTTATAATCTTTCTTTCTTTCCATTTGCAGCTATAATGTCATAATAAATAATGATGAAGTCATGTCATAATACATTCATGAACCTTATGGTAATTACTAGTCATAAAAGAGATGGGAGCAATTATATTTTCTCTCTTTGAAAAAAAAAAAAAAAGATAAAAAGCATGAAGTTGTGTTTGAACACACGACCTTACGAATACCAGCCCGAAATACTACCATCACACTATGAAGTAACACACAGAATACTTCAATTATAACTGTAGATATCAGGCAACATGGTCCAACAACATGTAACATCGCCTGTCTCCGAACTGTAGTGGAAGTACCTGAGAAATCAGACGACCATTTTATCTTTTCAGGAGTGTACATTTCATTAGGACTAAGTACCAACAATTGTGATATTTAAATGGATGGTGCTGAATTCACACTAAAAGCTGTTGTTGAAAGACTGTATTGTAGATATTTCAAAGCTGCTGTATAAGGAATAACGTCGAGGTAGAAATTACAAAATTAATCAGGAAGTTACGAGCTCTAAGGAAAATATTCAGCTTTCAATGGATACTATTACATACAAGTCTTTCAGGAAACTGTTACATAGACTACTCAGCACAACAAGTGCACAAATATGAAACAAAAATTATACATTTCAGGGAGATCTCAGAACAGAACAGCACAACGTACAGAATCTATGAAAAGATGACACTTGAAAATAACATGTAGAAAAATAGACAAAAGAAAAATTTTACCCATGTTATAGATCAGTCATTTCTAACTGGCCAACCAGTAACGTTGGAGTGTGTTTCCCCTCTTGGAGCAGAGCTAGTAGATCAAGTAAGGGAGGGTGAAGTTGTGTCTTCGCTATTTAAACATCTCCATCCTTTCCACTGCCACTCCTAGTTTTCTCCTATAGCTGTGCTTCCCCTCTCAAGGAGCTCAAGAGCAGAGATGTGTGACATCACAGAATCAGCAGTTGGGAATGCATATTACAGAGAAGACTATACAACCTTGTAGTGTTTAATGATACATTTCACAAAATCACTGTTTCTTATCTTCATTTTCTATGATATCAAAGTAACGAAAAATTAGCTCCTTCAGTATATTTATACATCGAACCAGAACAAAAATACAAGTGGCCAACTTTCCAAAATAATACAGTGATGTATGCAACACAAAAATAAAAAACTATAGTCCTGACGCTGTTATTTCCGGCGTGACTCCTCCCCTTTGCTTACGTTTTAGGAAGTGAAGGCTCTATAAAGTCTAGGTGGGTAGTATCGTTCGCCATTTTTGTTCTTACGTTGCCAAGCTACCATATGAGGAATCTATTTGCCACACCGTTAAACATTATCACGTCATACCTCCTATGATAATAAATCAAATGCAATGTAATTCAGCAAATAATTGAACGGCAAATAACGTCTTCGTGTGCTTTCTGCGAACGCCAACGAAAGAGCTAAAATGGCGGGCGATTATATTAAGTATTTATCGAGCCTTAAGAAATGAATCAGCGAATCACAAGATGCACACATTTAAATGTAGTCGACCAGCAACGCGATTGGCTGCCAGAAATTAGAGCGACGGGACTATAATACAGCAGTATTGAAAAGTAGAATAAACCATTTAAGATCTTTCTAAGTGAATTAAAACTTGATCCTCTTCTAAGATTAGCATATTCTTGAATTAAAATTTCATACCATAGTTTTTAGGATAAATAAAAAAAAATATCCTGAAGAAAGTGCTCTTTATTATTTCACATTTCATAAAATAGCATTTGACACCTGTTGTTCACTTCATCATAGTAATTTCAAAAGATTTCATAAGATTGTTTTTATGCATTTTGAGAAATGCGTGTTTTGTGTCACTACTATTAGAATTAGATGTTAATGGCTTAGTACATAGAGAATATTGTAATATGATGTAGCTGTTGGATGTATAGAGAAATTGTGAAAAAGTTATTGCTCTGTCTTAATATATAAAGTATATTTTAATAGAATTAACAATGATATGGAAGTCATTGTTAATAACTATATACTTACCATCATCACAAATAAAAAAAAAATATTTGTCTGTTCTCCAGATCATTGCTGGATTTTTTTAATATGGCCATTCCATATAATGTAAGTAAACCATTAATGAATGATGAACTTCGTTCCATTAGTTGCACATAAGAAGTTACATTAATCACTTTAAACTACACAATTTGTAGCTATTGTGTGGTTCATACAGACCCAACATTCTAAGAATCAGGGACTTGTAAATGACTTTCTTCTCAGAATAGTTACTACTTTCTGATACATTATTGCTGGCAATTATTTCTACAGTTGTCATTTTGTGAGTTTACAAGCACAACTTTGAGAACTAGCACCAACTATTGCAAATGGAATATATATCTTAAAACTTCTATTGCCCAGTTCTGTCATTCAGGTTTTCATTGGTTTAAAAATAAAAACTGTTGTTGCCACTATAAACTTGTGTATGAAACAAAATATCATCTTAAAAGTAGTTCTTGTAACATGAGATATCATTGGAGCTTTCTCTTTTAATGAAAACAGAATATAATTTCGACTCTTCTTTCAAATTTAATAACCGTACTAGACATAATGAAGTACCTATACTTACTTACTTATGACTTTTAGAAAACCCAGAGGTTCATTGCCACTCTCACATAAGCCCGCCATCGGTCCCTATCCTGAGCAAGATTAATCCAGTCTCTACAATCATATCCCACTTCCCTCAAATTCATTTTAATATTATCCTCCCATCTATGTCTTGGCCTCCCCAAAGATCATAATGAAGTATAAGCAAACAAAATGTCTGAACATTTATTACAATTTGAAATGTTAAGTGTTAGAGATGAAAAGTCCTACATACAGTATATTTTTAATGACATCATAGATCTTATTCCTCATATTTTGAAACACTACCATGCTATTACTTACATTCATTTATGTATTTTCGGTGATGTGGATTGTATCACTCCAGACTTGTTTCCAAATTGGTTTTATAGGAAACATTTTTTTATTTTTTAAACAGATTTTATTATTCATATATATACTCGTATTTTATTGAAAACCACATGATTACATGATTGTATATTATTATTACATTGTAACTCATTTTCCATTCAGATATTTGACACTAGTGCAGTATTCTTCACCTATTGATGTCCTTCCTACAGTTGTTTAGTATACTTTTTAGTCTTATTGTATGTCTATAAAGAAGTGGACAACAAGCTGGAAATTTTTCATACAAAGGTAAAAAATGTTCATTCCTTTATATTCAGTAGGAAACAAGGACATAGGCTGTTTTCGTTTACAGGTCGAAAAAATCATTTTCACATTTTAGATATGGAGTATTGTAGTTATATTTCTGTACTTACGGTACTGTATGTCCTTTGTGGCATCTCACAAATGGTGAGAAAATTTCTTAGGGGAGGGGGAAAGAGAGAGAAATAGTAAAACACATATTATGTTGAATTGCACAAATCGTAGCTACAACTAGGAAATTTTATGATCACTGTCATGAATATAGGCCTAATTTGAACTTCCATAACTTGACCATCATATTGGTACCACAATTAGACTGTGTAGTTTGTGAAAATAGGTTTATACAGTAAAACCCCGATAAGACGCTGTTCAAGGGACCGGGTGTAAACCGCTTATTAACCGGGACCGTGTATTAGGTGGGTATACTAATTTTGACTTATATACAGTATCTATTAGCATTTTCCTTTATTGAAATACGTCAAAGACATTATGTACTGTACTTAATTCTTTCGAAAAAAAAAGAAGTCATTTATAGTTGTTTGCCATGTGCGTGTTCTCCAAGTCCTCATGTTTACCACATATCAGTTTCCTGCGATTACATCCCCCCCATATTGCAGCTGTAGTGATTGAGTCGCGATTTTTTATTATCGTTATTAATATCAATGATGGGATTCCTAATGCATCAGATAGTTGTTTCTGAGTAAGAGTACTGTTCTCATCATACTTTCGTAAGATTTCCAATTTTTCCGACACAGAAAGCGCTTTTCGTTTAACACTATTGTAATCACATTCACAGACACTTCAATACACTAAGGACAACAAACTACCCAGCAAAAATTTCCAGAATTTTATTACGGCCGAGTGAGGAATGTTGTTTGAGAGAGAGGTTAGCAGGAGGGTGAGGTATTGTAACTGTATGTAGGCTTTAACCACGCAGATAAGGAGTTGAATAAGAGAGCGTAACAAGAGGGTGGGGTATACTAAGGTATAAAGTATGAAGGTTTAAATGCACAGGTAAAGGGTCGAATACCAATACTTTTCAGGTTAATGGCAATGACTAAGGTGTTTCATTGCTGTTACAGTACATTGCTGAAAATTACATCGAAAATATTCCACAAAAATAGCGTATTATGCGGGACTTGAGCGCAACAAACGGGGTATTTTATAAAGGTGTTATATATGAAATGTGCAGGGACCGGACAAAAAAGGCGTATTACATGGGATAGCGTAATAAGCGGGCGCATCTTATCGAGGTTTTACTGTATATGTAAATAATCACTGCTAGAGAAATATTACAAAACACAGTATTAACTGATTAGAAATGTTTCTGAGGGAGTCGTGACCAAGTTTCCTACTGAAGGCCTCATATTATGTATTTTTTCAGAATGAACACCAGAATCAACTTCTCGTCACTTTTTGGGCTACAGATATTCCACATTTTTACACATTATACAATATAGTATACTCATTGCCTTCAATCCTAAAGAAGCTAACTAGTACTACTATGCACTTAGCTAAATGCACATCACTTGTTTCTCAAGATTTCTTGGATTTTTTCTTTAAATAGTATTCTGAAACTTCTTTTATTTCTGTCTGCTTGTTTACATGTACCACACCTCAAAGCATTGATCACTTCATGTACTATCAGTCTTGCTTTCTTTGCATATTTGTTCTAGATACTCTCTTATAGTAATAGGTAAGACCCTGCTTCGTATCATGGATAGGATGTAACATTACATATATTTTACACAGTAGGATGTAATTTTATGTGAGAACTAAGATATGCTCATATACAGAGTTACACTGGCAGTTATGGAGCTCATAGTATGAGTCGGGTCTCCCATAAATACTGTACTGTTATGTGACCTGTGATAAGAAATGGCAACAAATGCTTACAAAAGTACTGGTTTGTTAAAACATGGGAATGAGCTTGAAATATATAATATATTTTTTTAGGTTATAGCACATATTTGTGTATTTTCCCTGGAAAAAAACCTTTGCATTACCACTTTTATGCTCGACCATGCCGAAATGTAGTAATTATACACCTGGTAGTAGCCCTTTAATGCACATCATTAAAGTACACCTATTCATTATAATTCAGTTGTTCAGCCAATGAGAAATCACCATTATACTGATTATACCATTATAAAACTGCAAGTATCGATTATTCTCGGATATGCAATCGAAAGACAATTAGCGAAAAGTCACTGAGGCTGGAAATCCAATACTGTCGCAGAAGGTTATGTTCTGTTACTATAATAATTAGCGTTAATTGTAAATAATATTCAAATAAATTCAATTTGTTATCTCGTTTTTCAACTCTAAATCAATTTCCAGGTTATATCAAGCCTAATGTTCATGTTATTCTCTAGATTATATCAAGGTCAATGGCACATTCGTTTCTCGGAAAAAATCAATACTTTCGCGTGTGCGCACATCTCACAATTCAGGCCAGTTCCGCTCCTCACTTACATAACCATAACATCAATACTTATAAATAATTTCAAGTTAGAAATATGGTCGAGCATTAAAAGTCGTATGGAACTTGCCTATAATGGTAATTAAGACACTCGTATGAAAATTATGAAACTCGCTAGCGCTTGTTTCATAAACAAACATACTCGCGTCTTAATTACTACCAGTATAGGCTCGTTGCATAATGTACTATTATCCTACAGACCGTGAAAGAATAATTGATACTTCATTAAGAGTTATTTGTATTTAGAATACACTCATTCTCTTTGTACAAAACAACTTTTATAGTTTATTTTCAACATTTCACTTCCTCCTAGAATGCATTTTGGCTGCTTTTGTATATTTTATACATTTAGGTGAAAGTAATTACGCAGACCAATTAGCTGATATTTACTATGCATTGCACTTGTCTGAATAGGTGTAGACAAACCTCAAAAAGGGTAATAACTACATGCCTATTCGAAATTAAATTCATATTCACTCAAAATAATGCTGACAGTAAGTAAAATAAGTGCCAGTATAACTTCATGTGTCCATTATTATAATTTTTATAATTGTATATTGGAATTAAGAATATTTGTTGTTAGTTGCCATTATTTTGAGAATGCTGAGTTTTACAGTTGATTGTAGTATGTAGGTTTGCTGAAATATTATGAACACTATTAAGAAATATATAAGTTATAGTATGCATGTTCATATTGTAGAAGCGAGAGAATGATTTTTCTTCCTGTTAAAAGTAACTTGTTAAAGTGCAAGGATCAGAATTGTGATTTATCAGCTTGATGAAATTATATCTTTCTCTAGGACTCCTCGCTAATATAGTATCCAAATAGGTACTAGTGGAAATCTTAGTACAACAGTATGTACTGTACCTGTTTCCTTGAGGTAAGATTTTTATGTTAGTAATTATTGAATTATTGAAGTGTATGATTATTGATAAAATATGAAATGTAGCAGCCTACTATCCAGTTACGTTTTGTTCAGTAGATACTTTCACTATGTCTCATCATAGTTAGTGTTGTGTAGGCCTAGGTGATTTAGTGTGTGGTATGTTTTTATAGAATCTGCGCATGACTTGTGATGAGCACTATAAATCAGCATCGAGTGGTCGTCATTGTTCTATAAACACTTACTTTGTTACAACTATTACTTCCTGTCTAGCACGTATCAGTTTATTTTCCTAATTGTAATCCTTTGAAAATTAAGATTTCTTTTTAAAACTTGGAAATTCGTAATCTTTAAATAAATGTAATGTTGGCAAGTAAGCTTATTTTTTGATCAGATAAATGTATGACTAATTAACATGAACTCTCTTAATCATCATGCTCATCTGTACTTAATCAGGGCATGATAAGACCGGATTTTACATTATAGACCTAAATATAGACTGAGGACATCATTTGTTCTACTACTACTACTACTACGATGGCATCACAGCCCAAAGTCGAGCCTTAGCCTCCTCAATTTTCTTCCTCCAACTGTCCCTGTCCTGTGCTAATCTCCTCCAGGCAGTTGTTCCGAGATAGTCCTGAGAATCGATCGTTACCACATCTATCCATCTATTTTTGGGTCTTCCAATTGGTCTTTTGCCATGTATTTTCCCTTCTAAGATCTTCTTTGGTATTCTGTTCCCTTCCATCCGATAGACATGTCCGGCCCATTCAAGCCTCCTTAATTTTATGAAAGTAACAACATCCAAACTTTTATATAATTTATATAGCTCGTTATTGTAACGTATTCTCCACTGCATATTTTCTTGCACCGGTCCAAAAATTCTTCTGAATATTTTGCGTTCAAATATACCTAGTTTAGCTTCTGTCTCCTTAGATAATGTCCAAGTTTCGCTTGCATAACAGAGAATACTTCTAATAATTGTTTTGTATATTTTAAGTTTTGTTTCCTTGTGCACACAGTTAGATTTCAATATTGCGCTTAATGCAAAATAGGCCTTATTGGCTGCAGTGATTCGACTCTGTACTTCAATTAATTCGTTATTGTTACTTGTCATTACTGTTCCAAGATATTTAAACTTCTCAGTTTCTTCAAACATGTTTATCGTCAGATTGGGAGGGTTGTAGATATTCTGTTTATTTCTTATTTGTGTCATCCGTTTGGTTTTACTTGCATTAATCTGCAACCCGATTTTAGCGGCTCCTTGTTCCAGGTCTTTATACACTTCTTCTATTGCTGTCAACGACCGTCCCATAACATCCAAGTCATCTGCGTATCCTACTATTTGAACACTTTTGTAAAATAAAGTGCTGTTAGTATCTATATCTGTCTGTGTTATCACCCAATGTAAAGCAAGATTGAAGAGCACTGGTGCTAGAGCATCCCCTTGTTTCACCCCATTATCAATATTAAATTGTTCTGTTGAACCACCATATATCTTCACTTGAGCCTTGGTTTCTTCCATGGTCATCTTGACGAGTCTGATTATCTTTGGATGTATCCCTTGATGAATCATAATTTTGTATAATTCTTGTCTATTAATGCTGTCATAAGCTGTTCTGAAATCTACAAACAAATGGTATAAGTTGAGATTATACTCCCAGAACTTTTCTGTCATGCCTTTAACAGTGTAAATTTGATCTATCATCATTTGTTCACTGTTTGACTAAACTTATTACACATTATACGGGGTGGACCATTTAAGTTGATCCTGTACAATATCTCCAAAACTAAGCGTTGTAGAAATAAATGTCTTGAATAAAAGTTGCTTTATATTATGGGGGAAAGTAAATGTCATTTGTCGTGTTTTATTTGGAGGACGTTGTGATGGTTATTTTAGGGTCAATTTAATTTTTTTTAAATAGGAATCTACATTTTTTTATGTTGTTTTCTCATTCCTCATAAAAAACTAAACAACTTTTGTATGAAGCTCTTTGCGATTGTTCTTACACCAACGTAAATAACAACAAAAATTATGAATGGCTGTGTACGAAGAGCGCAATGAATGGTTGGACCCATTCGAAACAGTCCAGCATCACAGTAGGCGAGGAGGCAATGAGACATTGTGTTCGTTGTTTTGTAACCATTTGTGGACCATTTAAGTTGATACTGTCCAATATCTGCAAAACTAAGCATTGTAGAAAGAAATGTCTTGAATAAAAGTTGCTTGATATTATGGGGGAAAGTAAATGTCATTTGTCGTGTTTTATTTGGAGGACGTTGTGATGGTTATTTCAGGGTCAATTTAATTTTTTTTTTAAATAGGAACATACATTTTTTTATGTTGTTTTCTCATTCCTCATAAAAAAACTAAACAACTTTTGTATGAAGCACTTTGCGATTGTTCTTACGCCAGTGAAAGAACCATGTACTGCAAAATGGTTTTACAAAATCTGTTTATTTTGTGATCAGGAATAAGAAAACAAAATAAAAAATATTGGTTCCCATTTAAAAAACGTACTTTGACTCTCAAATGACCATCCAAACGTTCTCCAAATAAAACACGACAAATGGCATTTACTTTCCTCCATAATATCAAGCAACTTTTATTCAAGACATTTCTTTCTACAATGCTTAGTTTTGGTGGTATTGGACAGTATCAACTTAAATGGTCCACAAATGGTTACAAAACAACGAACACAATGTCTCGTTGCCTTCTCGCCTACTGTGATGCTGGACTGTTTCGAATGGGTCCAACCATTCATTGCGCTCTTCGTACACAGCCATTCATAATTTTTGTTGTTATTTATGTTGGTGTAAGAATGATCGCAAAGAGCTTCATACAAAAGTTGTTTAGTTTTTTATGAGGAATGAGAAAACAACATAAAAAAATGTAGATTCCTATTAAAAAAAATTAAATTAACCCTAAAATAACCATCACAAGTACTCCAAATAAAACACGACAAGTGGCATTTATTTTCCCCCATAATATCAAGCAACTTTTATTCAAGATATTTATTTCTACAACACTTAGTTTTGGAGATATTGTACAGTATCAACTTAAATGGTCCACCCTGTATATAACGCTAAAGGAGGAAATGCAGTGTTGCAAGTATGTTTCTTAAATCCAAGAAGGCATATGTCAATATTGATAGTGATTTGTCTGTCAGATGGGGATGTTAAACCTGGCGGCCCCCTTGGTGCTATTCAACAGGAGTAGGCTACGTGCCGACACCAGATTTCCCCTTCTCCCTTCCTAATCTTCACCATCATCCTCACTCATTTCCTACACTACACTTACACGTACATTGACCCTGGTACACGACATAACTCTCCACAGATACACATCATGCACAGCATAGCCCACCGAAGTAGTGTGCAACTTGAAAAAGGGTCACAGTCCTGCCATCTATCCGCAATATGCAGAACCCGAATCATGTAAGTGAAGTGGGTAGGCATTGGGCACACATTGCCTTGCTCACTCACTCATATGAGGAAAATGGTAATTTCCATTGGTCCCACTAACTAGAATATTTTAAATTCTGTTTAGACATCATGCCATTCTAAACAAATAATTTATATGAGCATGAGTTCTGTGCAGTACGCTGTTTAAGGGTATATGTACGTGAACGACCACAAACATTATCAAAAAATGCAGGCTCTAAATTTCTAAAATTTTATAAGGAAATGAACTCTCAAATGGACAAAAATTGCAAGGTACCACAACAAGACTTATTAGAACTTAAATATCTGATAAAAGTATAACAAGGTTACTAATAATTTTTTTTTTTTTTTTTTTTTTTTTGAAATTCACTTTTTACTTTAAATTAAATTTTCCAAAATTTGAAAATTTCCACACATATATTTTTCATAACTCCACAACCATTAGAGATAAAATTCTGAAATTTTGTGCACTAATTTAACATGCATTTATGCAAAAGGTAGACTAAAATAATGCCCATTTCTTTGAAAATAGAAAAATTAGGTCACAAAATATGTAAATTTTAATATATTTGTCCTATATCAAATAAAAAATTAATTGTATTAAAGTAAACCACTACATGTCTGAGAGTAGTCTACTTTTCAGAAATAAGTGTTTATTACATGCAGGAAAAATATTAAAGATGTCAGAGAGACCATAACAGTGTTATGGTTACCAAATGATGTAACTGTAGAATTTTTTTTGTTTTTTTTTTTTTTCATACTTTGATAAAACTAATTTGAAAAATATTATTAGTAACCTTTTTTTATACTTTTATCAGATATTTAAGTTCTAATAAGTCTTGTTTTGGTACCTAGTAAGTTTTGTCCAATTGTGAGTTCATTTTCTTATAAAATTTTAGAAATTTAGAGCTTGCATTTTCTGATAATATTTATGGTCTTCACGTACATATACCCTTAAAGAAGTGTCCATTATAATTTGTGGTGTGTGAGTGCTCAGTTGGTGCTACCAGTTTTAGAAGCATTGCACATACCAGAATTGTTTATTCTTCCTATTTAAGTTTATGTGTAGGTAAACTGGCCTTTTTATTTTTATATCAATCTCAAGTTATCTAAAAAAATACCTGCATCATATGTTGGAAGATTTTAACTGTTAGAAAAAAACTTCAGTTAGTGGTTAAAATGTAACAGTTTTAAATACACCTATGCTGCTGGTTCCTGTATCTAATTGTCAGAAAGGTATTGTAAATTTCGACTCAGTATTCTCAATACACACTCAGTATCTTTTACAACACACCAATTTGTTTTTCCTCTCTTGCATACAGAACTTCACTTTTGTGTGATACACCTCAAAGCAATCCCTACAAATGGTGGTGGACTTCTTTGTAGTATTACCATTGTGAAATTTCCCTGTTGTATCCACTGAGCTTATAACAATCTGAGTGTGAATCTGAATATTTCAAAATAGTTCAGCAAGTTCTGCACTGTTTGTGTTTGACTGCACTCACTTCACGTACATATCATACTAGGCCTAGGCTTATTCGTTTTGCTTTGATTGTGCTATGATGATAACTAATTTTAAATATCAGATCTTTTCTGTGGAAGACTTTTCATCTACACTGATATTCAGTGTAGGATAATAAATTGCTTTCGTTTATTGTTACCAGTATTAATTGTGAAAGACATCACTTGGTACTTTAAAACTAAGACAGAGACCAAGAATTCAAGACGTGTACTGGTACTTCATTCCAGGTGGCTGTGAGATTAAATCTTATAATAGAAACCAGGAACTAAAGATCATTGTAATGTGTGGTGGCAGAAGGAAGGTATTAATACATACCGTACTGTATTTTCTCGTATACCGTGCACCCTCAAATAAGCCATGCACCCCACTTTTGAAAAGCGAAAAAAAAAAAAAAAATAAAGACAAATGAAACAAACAAAAATTACAGATAAAACTTTCAACAAATGTATTCACGGTTAATTAAAAACAAAACACAAATACAGTTCAGTTAACAATAAATAAATTTTATCCTGGCACAGGATGCATTTCAAACCCATCCTATGTGCACACACACTGCACACATGTTAGTTGTCTTGCTTACTTGGCTGTTTATACATAGGTTGGATAACAAGTAATGGCAACACTGCTGTCACGTGACGATGGTGCGTTCGAGAACTGCCAGCTGTGTGGACATGAACAAGGACTGTTAGATGAGTTAGTGCAGCCAGCGGCGACAGTACTCTGTCAATCTACTGCAGTGTGTAGAACGTTCACTTTCATAGGGATAGTGCGAGCACCCTAAGACCATCCTTACAAAACTAAAGCAACGTTCCTGGATCAAAATTGAAATGGCACGAGGTCATAGTGCACAAGAATGCTTTCAGGGATTGCGTGAAGCATGTGGCGATGCAGCGTTGCCATATCACACAGTTCCACGATGGGTTAAAGCGTTCCGGGAAGGCCTTGTTGCGCCGGTACCAAAGAGAAGGTGACGACTTGAACGAATCGTTGCTCTGGACGAAACCTGGACTTGCTCGTATGAACCAAACTTGAAACGCCAATCAAATGAATGGAAGCGTCCCTGTTCTTCTCGTCCAAAGAAAGTGCGCCCTACACAAAGTGCTGTGAAGGAGATGTTCATTGTGGCGTATGACATTGATGGGGTAATACTGCACCACGCTGTACCTCCAAGACAGACAGTAAACGCGGACTACTGGAACATCCACCGTATTCACCCGATATGATCCATGCGATTACGATCTTTTCACCAAAGTGAAAGAACCACTGCGAGGGATCTGGTACAATACCAGAGATGAACTTATCTGCGCTTTAGGGCAGTCAATACGGAATATCAACAAAAGATGGACGCGCTGATGGTGTACGATGCCTTCCAAACATTTGGCAAAAGGTAATAAATAAGGGGGGCGACTATATAGAAGGTACGTAAATATTGTACCCCTGTGAATAAAGCCATGTCAGAAATATCGAACTGTTGCCATTACTTTTTATCCAACCCATGTAATGATGAGTTGTTGACTGATGTAACTATATAATAAATTCTTTTAAATACTGATTCAACTTACGTGGAAGCTGAAATAATAAAAATGACATTCAAATCAACAGAATAGCCGCAAAATCTTGCTCCAGACATTATTTTCGTCAACTATAAGTTTCACTTGGACTTGGTGATATATGAGTTTGGGTCTCCCTTATGAAATTTCAATGTTCGAATCATTTGGCTAACAGTGTGCCATGGTTGTGAGATTTACATATTTTTTTTTTTTCCTACTGCTCTGATCCCCTTTAAACTTAACTTATGTCGGATACGAAATTTCACAATTATGATGATGATGATGATGATGCTTAATGCTTGTTGGTGATTGTAATTTTCGTCTCTTAAATGTTAAGGCTGGGTGCACAAAGAATCAGACGTGGCGAGGCGAGACGCGACATTTTGCTTTACAACGTCTCGCGACAGCTTAACACGGTCTGCTCGCGACAACTGATTTGCTGGCTGTGGGTTTGGAAAACTGCCTAGGCTAGAAAATGGCGTCAATGAAAGAGGACTGTCTATATGAGAAATTCTATTGTATTTGGTTATTATTTTTTAAGGATGCCTAATATGCCTAAAAATCTATAGAATTGAAAGAATCTTAAAATTAAATACTAATGTAGCGCACAAACGTCATTTTGTATGTTTATGACTACTTCATGACTCACAATAAAGAAAAATAATATATTAAATCAGTAATAAGTGATAGTATAGAACAAAGAAGTAGGCCTACTACAAATTATTACTATTATTATCAATATTATTATTCACCTGGTGCTTTCATGTCATTTTCAATTTCTCACATATTTTTAGAAACCACATTATTGTCGTGATATTGTTTCAAAGATTTTTATAGAACGTATAATATTTCCTGTACTAAAACAACTAATTTATCCGCATCGAGTTCCATTCTGAATAATGTGCACTACACAACAATATAGTATTTGTAGATAGTAAAGCGTGCAATCATAGGCACTACTAACACATGCGCAGTACACTGCAGCTATCAGACAGTCTCCTCGCAACGAACTTTAAGCAGTCATTTGATGTTGTCTCTTCGTGTCTGCTAGCGACCGTCGCACTGCGTCTGATTCTGTGTGCACCACATAATAATAAATCAATGGGAGACAAGTACCATGAGACAAAATGTCGCGTCTCGCCGCTCCGAGTCTGATTTTATGTACACCTGGCCAAAGTGTTTGATAAAATTAGTTTTTACAAAGCACGAAAATGTAAGTCAAGCTGACTTTGTGGATGCGCTGAGTCTGCCATGGTACTTTCAAATGAATTATGTCCATTCCTTTCTTGAAGCATATGTGGAACATTGTGTTGGCGTAGGCTTCACAGCCATTGCCCATGGATTATTTTCTGGGCTTCTTCCGCTTCATCTCTGTTGCTAGAGCTAACATATCGACCAACTTGCTGTGAATATGTTGTAATCAGTTCATCGGGTGTTTATATAGCAAATAATGGGCGATTGGTCCATTGGTCGTCCATCTCTGTGCACAGTCCATCACTGGTATTACGGTTGAAGCATACTTCTCCATGCACCGTTGAGTTGTAAACCATCATCCTTGTTGATGTTGTCAGGGTGTTTTATAATCTCTATCGGTTTTTTAATAATTAGTCTGTTATATTTCTTTTCTTCTCTGTCCAATATTTTGATATCGAAACCAATGGCCTGGCCTGTGTCTGCTGAATGTTGTGCTATGGCTGCATTTGCAGTGTCAGATATGTTCCGTTCTCGTTTCTTCCACAGTGCAACCAGTCTGACCAATGTACATTAGTCCGCGGGAACAGGGGATATTGTACCTTCCTGCAGAGCGAAGGTATAGAAGTTCGTGGCGAGAAGCAGCCCTATATATGTTCCTGGAAAATCTCAACACCTGAACATCCAGTTCACTATGGATGTGATGGTCAAGAAGGAGGGTGATGGTTCCCTAGGCCACTCGGTATACAGGAAATCCACCCACACCAACAGATACCATCGCACCATCATCCAGTAGTTAAGAGGTGGTCCTGAACACTCAGACAGGCCTGCAGAATATACATTGCCGAGAGCCTCTGATGGGAACTTAAACTCTGTGCAGAACATTTAGGGACAATTCCAAGGCCGTTTTCAAGTTTATACAGAAGAGGACATTGAAAAATGACTCCTAACCCGGAAATAAGAAGATGCCACAGACAGGATAGAGAAACTGCTGAAGAAAGGGGTTATCAAGACAATATATAACAAAATCTCCCGATCCTTGGTAAAGGTGAAGGACAAATTCCCGCACCTTCATTGTTGTCTAGAGCAGTTTCCTCAGCCTTTTTGATAATGAGGTCCTTCTTTTTCTTAGATTATTTTAATGTGGCCCCCTGGCCTAAGATGTAGACTGTAGAATCGATTCTGAAGCATCTAATTTGGAGTTGATGACAACGAACATTCAGAGAGAGATCGACCTATTTGTTTGAAACCTTAAATAACTTAGATAATTAAGGTGAGCATGAGGAAGGATCGTAAGCTACCACAGAAGATATCGTGTTACTACCAACTCTAAAAGCAATTGACATTACAAACATTATTGAATAGTATGGAGGGGAGAAGAAATTGTACAAGACATGTTAATATCTGGTACAAAGAAAGAACTTTTGAAATACGTGGTTTAAATGAAAGCCAAACGTTTTAAGTTATAGATTGACAAATCGAACTGAAACCCTGACCGAGTTACTACGTGAGCACTGGCTGTCTTGGGGAGGAGCAAGTGAGAAAGCACGGGGGAAGGGAGAGAGCACTATGCACTATGTACTTGCAGGTCCACTCACAGTTTGTCAAACCTGCTAACAAAAGCATTAAAAGGTTGACTAGTTGCCTGCAATGCTAGCATAATGGAACCTTCCTAGCCTACAGTCGAGGCAAAAATGAAGTTATTGTGGTAATACTGGAGAGTGGTTCTTCTATTGGTCGCGATGCCCACACACACCCTCTCAGATATTTACGTGGTGATTGGTGACTGAATGACGAGGAGCGAGGGAGAGAGAAGAAAGAAAGAGAGAGATTCTAGAAGTTGGCGTGTTTTACCGGGTTTCACTTGAAGCTGTCAAACTATAAGTGTGTTCAAATAACATCATTGTTACTGAATGTATGCATTTAGATTTGGTGCATCATTTTGCAATTTGTTTTTGCATCACGTTTCCATATTCGAGATTATGGCTACTTTTGCTACACACAGCTGTTTTTGCTGGTTTTATGCCAGTAATCTTGTTTCTCTTAAAATCATTCTGCTGTTACTTGCCTTGTATCTGATAAATTAATGGCATATACACCAGTTATTCATCTGACAAAAAATACAATATGATTATCTGGAAATCCACCTTTAGGAAATACATATTATCGAATTGCCAAAATGTATATTTTTTAATGATAATAATGAGTAGAAAACATTTCCAAATGTGCATAGAAAACTGATCAGTGGCCTGCACTTGAAACCAAAAAGACAGGGTAAGCCATCCAGTATTCAATACATCGAAAACAGAATTAGCAACAATAGTAATATGCGTTACAAGAGCGGTATGTTGAAGTTTTCATGTTCGAGGAAAAGTTTGAAAAAGCAAAACGTAGTTGAGCTTTTTTAATTTCCGAGAATTGAAAGAAAACATACCGCTCGTGTATCGTACATTATTCTGTGCGAAGATCGTTTATTACATACCTGAAAGAGGAATTTCTAATTAGTTGCAATGAAATCTCCTTCTTGGTTTCTGTTCAATGACGGCAAATTTGCAAAACAAAAATATCTATCTTCAACGTTGTTGCTTTAAAATGTTTTCTGTGTTTACTATACTCCAGCTGGCCGTGATATACGTCTGTCTTTTTTTTCCCCCAGTCTATGATGAGTCTGGAATCTTATTGATTTTTTCACGGCTTCGTTAATGTTAGTTGCATCACGAATGCAGTAACTTTAGTGGAGTTGTAGAGTTTGCTTAATTTTTGCAAATATTTAAAAACAATAATTAACAGTGCAATTTAGGTGAAATTGCAGTGGTAAGTTTCCAATTTATAATTATTACTATATTGAATGTCTCTAAAAATAATATGTTAAAAGCCTAAAGCAGTAAAATGAATATGTCACTTAAGCGGTAAGAAGAGGGAAATTGTTATGTGTGTTAGGTTGGGAATACTGAATGTGGAATTTTAGACTTTCCGCGGATTGGTTTTGTGCAGAAACCAAGCAAATACGCACGATCTCACACAAAAGTAATTAATAACAGCTATCCATCCATCCATGAAGGATACTCAGGATATACTCATGGACACATCACACGCGCACACGCATGAAAACAGAAGCTTTACACATCAGTACTGGTACTCGGATTTGAAAAAAATTATGTCAAGGGAATAAATGAAATCTTCAAAGCATTATGTTGTTGTTGTTTTCTAATGCCAGGCGTTTGACAATAAAGTCATTTGGCCTCTTGCACTGCAATATTTTTCAAAGATATTATCATGGTCAGCCACTGAAGCACAGATTTTGAGGTGTTCCGAATCCATTTCTTATTTTGAGTTGCACAATGGGCAGTTAGGGGAATGATATATTGCAATATTGCAGGTGTTTGGCCAAACAATCATGACCTGTTGCCAATCTAAACTTCAAGCATTATATTGATACAAAACTGTATCTGCCTTCATGTAGTGGATTCTATGAATCATTCTTAATTTGTGAGGATCATGAATCAATGTTAGACATTAACAACTAATCTGATTTTCCAGTCCCTAGAATTGTCATTTTCTTGCCAGGAATGAAACTCGGGATCTTGTAAATTCATAGCCCTAATGCTACTGCTTGGACCACAGAGGAGGACCAGTATGTTATCTTGTAAATACCAGCCAATATGGATACATGAATACATCTCATGTCTTACATAAATACATACAATCTTCTTGATTTCTTTTCTGTTGGGATGCCATATTTCTAAATGAATGTTGTAACTTCAAATTAGAAGAGAATAAAATCGGAGAAATAATTTTTGTTGTGGATTTAATGTTTTATTTGTTGTTCGAGAAACGTGTCATTTTGACAGTGAAATGGGTGTGTCGTTGAGTGTTAATTCATTTTTTAGTTTCTGAATGTTGTGATGTAGCTAGATGTGATTAGGTGAAATTGAACTTTTATTGAGTGAATCTTTTTCTTTTTATGTGAATGCTGTGTATTACAGTTTATCTTTCTTAAATTAAAATAGTTACAGAAGAATTCGTGAATGTCTCGTATTTGTCGTTAATGTAATAGTCTACATCAACGTTTCTCAAACTTTTTTTTGAAGTGGGGACCACTTTTTGAAGCCAGAACAGTTCCGGGGACCACCTTACTCTTGTTCCCTCCAAAAGCAAATTTATCATTTTTGTAGCATATTTTAATGCCAATTTATTTATATTTTAAAGTAGAATTAATTAATTACAATACTTTTGTAATTATATTTTTTGTAGCCAATCATAAGTAACTTATAACAAATTCTGTGCAGTGTTGATTCCTCCCTTGCCTGTTAGGAGTTGTTTGAAATCCTTCTTATGTGGTATACGCTAGTAGTTGTCCATGACTCTGTTAAATAGTGCCCATTATAAATAATGGAAAACTGCCTTCGACCCGGATTTTTTTATAAGAAAGTAACATGATGATACGCTTCATTTAGGCAGTGCTAATAGTTCGGAAGCTGTATGTGAAGAAATATATTAATTATAGTGCCATTAAAGAAATATCTAGTCCTAGTGGTACTGTAGCTGTTCAAAGAAAAAATACTTTCGTAAATATGACAA